>NW_009729592.1:0-252 GCF_000703405.1 Apaloderma vittatum | reverse complement strand
AAGCAAAGGTTTGGCAGTGAACACATGAAGCCAAGTAAGTTTTTGATTAAAAACCAGCACAGTAAATTGGGGTGGAGTTCAGTCTGGTCGCTGCACCAAAATAAACCAGGGAGCAGAGAGCCTTCAGCTGCCTTCGACATTGCAGGGTACTTGGAAGGAGTTTTAGAAAGTTAATGTTTAGCAGCAGCTCGGCGGTGCTAATAGGGGCTGTGACTTCTCTCGGTGCCACTGAGCTTCTGCAAGCAGGCGGAA
>NW_009729591.1:997-1257 GCF_000703405.1 Apaloderma vittatum | reverse complement strand
TGGCACTGGGGGATATCCCTTCCAACCCTGATCATTCTGTGGTTCTGCATTACGAGTGCTACAGAAGGGCCTTTCAACCTGGCTAAACTGGGAACGAGGGGTTTGAGACGCGTTCCCGCTGACTCGACTCCAGCTTTCATCGGGAGCAGGCAGAGTGTTCCCAGGATCTGTGTCAGGAGCTGTGCTGCGCTGAGTATTTTTAACCAGAGCTCAGAAGTCACCTTTGCATAACTGAGAGCGCAGCGCCCTTGGCTCTGGTT
>NW_009729591.1:604-906 GCF_000703405.1 Apaloderma vittatum | reverse complement strand
CCACCTCAGCTCTGCCATCAGACCCACGAGGCAAACCGGGGAGCGCAGTCGGGCTCTGCGGGCGCAGCAGAGTGTTCCCCCGGAGAAGGATACACCAGGTAAGTGCAGGCGATCATGGCTCGCTGGCGAACCGTCGTCCGCATCGTCTCCAGCGGTTCTGCTTTGATGAACTCCTGGAAGGCAAAAAGCAAGGTGACAGTTACAGGCACATCCAGCCCCATCTCACTCAGGACACTCAGCTTTGGGGTGACTGCTTGCCCGGCAGCAAGGCAGGAGACACAGCGCGTTAGCCCGCTCCTGCT
>NW_009729591.1:0-465 GCF_000703405.1 Apaloderma vittatum | reverse complement strand
AGTCCCCCCCTTCTCGGGGCAGCCTGTGCCAGTGGTCCAGCACCCTCCCAGCACGGAAGGATTTCCTCGTGTGGAGGCTGAACCTCCTGTTTCCCAGCTGATGCCCGGTGCCCCTTGTCCGGTCACTGGGCACCACTGATAAGAGTCCAGCTCCGTCCTCCCCGCATCCACCCTTCAGACATTTATAGATGTTTTAAGGTCTCCTCTCAGCCTTCTCTTCTCCAGGCTAAACAGCCCCAGCTCTCTCATCCTTTCCTCGCGAGAGCGATGCTCCAGCCCCCCAGTCATCTCGGCTGCCCTCAGCTGGACTCTCCAGCAGTTCCCCGTCCCTCTTGAACTGGGGAGCCCAGAACAGGACACAGTACCCAGATGTGGCCTCACCAGGACACAAGGTGAGAATCACCTCCCTTGACCTGCTGGCCCCACTCTTCTTAATGCACCCCAGGATATCATTGGCCTTCCTGG
>NW_009729590.1:0-3660 GCF_000703405.1 Apaloderma vittatum | reverse complement strand
TTCTATGATTCTATGATTCTGTGATCTGGTGGATAAATGTTTGCATGCAAATACGGCTGTGAACCCTTGGTTAGAGCAAATACTGGAGATGTAGACCCATTCCCATCTAATAGAGAACTCTATTATGTTTTCAGTACTTTAAACTCTCACCCAGATGTGGCCTCCCACCATAACTATTTCAAATTCAGCTATTCCATGTTTGAAGATCATTAAAGACATTACAAGGGCACACAGCAAGGTCAAAACAGAGTTGACCTTCCAAATGAACTTGATTCTATGTTCTGTACCTTGCCCATAAATTAAAACATTCTTCTTTCTGCTAAAGAGAATTGCAGCTGCCACTACAGGCAGTTGTCCACTTCGCTCTGGTAGCACTGAATGTGAACAGTAAAACTTCCTGCCTGGCTGACATTGTCTGATTCTTTCCAAAACTGGATGAACCAACGCTGTTTCAGGCACCTCTAAAAACATTTGGTGCCACTGACAGAACTCAAACTGGCCTGGCTTCCCACGTTCCCTAGACTGTTTCAGTAGTGTGTTCCATACAACTTCTCTACTAGAAACATTTATATACAGTGTTAGTAAAGCCATTTAGGAAGTTGACAGGAAGATTTGTTTCAACAACTAAAATATTGTTCAAAATTGACACGTCCTGCCTCAGTGAGGAAATGTGAAACACCTTAAGAAATAAGGGAAAAGGTGATCTGGACAATTCACCATGCAACCTTTGGACAACTTTTGTGGGTTTTTTTTCCTAGAGAAAGAAAGATAAGAGAAAGCTATAATGGAATTTAGTGTAGCAAAACCCAGCTGCAAAACCTGGGCACCAGCCACAAAACCTGGTACTTTTCAGATGCTCGAACCATAGCATAATCACACGGTATTGTTGAACAGTATGGTTGATTCTCCTGAGAAGTCTTACAAAGCTACAAGGACAGAAGGTTAGAATAGAAGGCAAAGAAGAATTAATGGTGATGCAAGCAATGGATATGTGTAAAACAAGAACTTCTTTCACTGAAGATGAAATGTAGAGAGTGATTGAAACATTAAAAATTAGTAATAACTCAGAGCTTTCATTGTTTTGTTGTGGAGTCACTATCCCTGGAGGTGTTCAAAAAATGTGTAGATGTGGCACTTCAGGACATGATTTAGTGGTCATGGTGGTGTTGGTTTGACAGTTGGGCTTGACAGTCTTAGAAGTTTTTTCCAACCTTAATGATTCTATGATTTTAAGTACTAAAACCAGAGCGGTTAACAATGATCTGTGGTTCTTTTTAGTCATCCAGAAGATCAAAACACTCAAGACTTGGTTTACTGCAATGGTGAGACCCTTCATACAAATTAAGACCACAGAGTCACAGAATCAATCACAGAATCACAGAATCTAGGTGCTGGAAGGGACCTCTGGCGATCATTGAGTCCAACCACTCTGCCAGAGCAGGACCACAGAATCTAGGGCAGGTCACACAGAAATGCATCCAGACAGGTCTTGAAAATCTCCAGAGAAAGAAACTCCACAACGTCTCTGGGCAGCCTGTGCCCGTGCTCTGCAACCCTTACAGTAAAGTTCTTCCTCATGTTGAGGTGGAACTTCCTGTGCTTTAGCTGGAATCCATTGCCCCTTGTTCTATCAGAGGGCACAAGTGAAAAGAGGTTGTCTCTTCCTCCTTGACGCCCAGTCCTCATATATTTATACACATTAATTAGATCCCCTCTCAGTCTTCTCTTCTCCAGACTACAAAGCCCCAGGTCTCCCAGCCTTTCCTCATAAGACAGGTGTGTCCCTTACTCAGCCTCATGGCCCTCCATTGGACTCTGTCAAGTAAATCCAGGTCCCTCTTGCACTGGGGAGCCCAGAACTGGATGCAATACTCTAGGTGAGGTCTCACTAGGGAAGAGTAGAGGGGGAGGAGAACCTCTCTCGTTCTGCTGGACACACTCTTCTTAACACACTCAGGATCCCATTGGCCTTCTTGTCCTCAAGGGCACAGTGCTGTCCCACGGATCTGTCCACCAGGACTCCAAGGTCCTTCTCCACAACGCTGCTTTCTAGCAGATCGCCTCCTAATCTGTACTGGTGCATTTGATTGTTCCATTCCAGGTGCAAGACTCTTCACTCATTGAACCTCATTAGGTTCCTCTTTGCCCAGCTCCCCAGGCTGTCCAAATCTTGCTGAATGGCCGCACAGCCTTCAGATGTATCAGCCAAGCCTCCCAGTTTTGTATCATCAGCAAACTTGCTGAGAAGACACTCTGTCCCATCATCGAGGTCAATAAAGATCAACATCGATCTTTCTCGACCAACATCGATAAAGATGTTGAACAGGACTGCAAGCAAAGTAACAGCTTTGTCAACTGCTGCTGCCATCACTTCGCTAAACCACGAGTACCAAATATTTTAGAACATTGTCCTTCAAAGGGTGGCTACAACGATGGTAAGCTGAGGACAGCTCAGAAAAGATTCAGACAACACCTTGGGGAGTGTGATTAAATGCTCACCTACAGAAGGTGGTCACAGAGCTCCTAGAGCTTATCCATCTCCATCTCATACATAGGCCTATCCGTCTCTCAACGATCCTGTTACTGCCATTGAACAACCTCCTTTTTCACCGCATAGATGAAGGCTGGCTCTTGAAGATCTCAGGAAGTGGTTTAAATACAGATCCGTTCTAACCTTTCCATAGACTAGTTAGGAAATTAGGGAAGTGTAAGTATGAAGGTTGTTAGATGTTTTGTATGCACCAATGATGCCCATCTAGCAGTCTAGTGCCAGAATTTCGGTTATCCAGAAGAACGTTGACCTGGGAGACATGATGCACGTGTCACAAAAAATGAGCAGGTTAACAAAGTTGAGAAAGGAATCTCCAGCTCTTTCTGGAGCCCACAAGTGGATCAACGTTTTCCAAATGGGTACCTGCTGGACAATGGTCTAATACTTGTTTATCAAAGCAGAATGTTTAGGAGTTTCTTGGATTTCCAGAAATATTTCTGAAAGACTTTGGCAAAAAAAAAAAAAAGTAAGAGGTAACATGATCAAAAATTAGATGAGTCAATGGGTTGGTTGATTACACAAACGTGATGAACAATGCTTTAAACTCGTGCTGTTCTGAGGCAGAGTATGGCTTCCTGGTGTGGCACAGAACAAGGAACACTCACCAGAACAAACACCTTGGTGTGACAGAATGCAGTTTTGTCCAACTCTTCTGTGTCTTTGAGACCCTAAACACCACCTCACAGAATTGGGTCCCGAAGGAGCAAGCCATCACATCTACCTTTGCGCAGCAATGCCTTCAGTTCATTGAGTTGAAGGCTCAGCGCGTGGCACTTTACCCGCACCACTTGCTGTGAAGCACCCCGAGATGACTCGGGAGGTGACAAGAACCAGCTGGGCAGTGCCACTAGTGCTGGTCTCAGCAGAAAGTCAACAACTTGGCTACGCTTCCTTGACCCATCGTCCTCGTACCAGTGAGGCCTTGGTGGGGCCTTCCCGCTCTTGCAGGCAGGGTCAACTGGGGGGTGTCAGCCACGCTGGCGACCATCACAGAGGGCTGCTCGGTTCCCCCGTGGATGTGTCCTTCCCTCTCTCACAGCAAAGGCGTTGCACCAAGCGAGTTGGGGGAGCCGTGTGCCATGTTTGTAACCGCGTCGCTCCCGCACGGG
>NW_009729589.1:0-2401 GCF_000703405.1 Apaloderma vittatum | reverse complement strand
GATTAGATGATCTCTGAGGTCCTTTCCAACCTAGGCCATTCTAGGATTCAATGCAGAGGAGTGAGTGGGACCCTGCCCATGACCATGACCACGTCGCAGCCCCTGCCCAGCAGCATCGCTCCCGGCACAGGCTGCTGTTGGCTGCTGCACCCCACGGTCCCTCTGGCTTTGGCCACTTTCTCATTGGGCACCCCGCTTTCAGCCCAGTGCAGTACCTGTAGCCCCACGGGGATGCCGATGGCACGGCTTGGTCACACAAACTGGTCCTGGGTCTGCTCAGACTCTGCAAACTGCAGCTCACTCAGAGCATCCCAGGCACATACTGTGCCTCATCCGGCTGCCTGTCCGGCCGCTTGCAGCACCTGGGGCACACATCCACCGGTGGGACAGCTGCTTGAGTGGGAATGGCACGGACTGGGGAAGTGACCCTGCCTTCCTGGCTGCCCACCACGCCGCAGCAGGGACACCCCAGCATGGTGCCCAAGTGGGAGCCCCGGGGCTGCTGCAGGAGCCCCGATACTGAGGCGTGTCCAGATCCCGCTGCTCCTCCTCTCCCATCGCTGCAGGGCACAGCTTTACCCTTAGCGCTGCAGATGAGGGTTGATCCCTGCTGATCTTTTAAATCTCGTCTGGTAAGACATCGCCTGGGGGGGATCACGCAATCACTGCTGATAAAATCAGCAGACTTGTCAAAGGAATGGGACACCAGCAGATACACAGAGGGATCCAGCCAACTTGGCAAGCTGGCCCCACTCAGATAACGCGTATTTAAACAAACAATCACCTCCCCGGTAATAAAACCTGTAGCCCCAATCTGAAGAAATGAGGTCTTTGGTCTAGGGAGGAAAACATCCAGGAAGGATTTGTGGGTAACCAAAGAGGGTGTGAAACTGCCCGGCAAGGGGCCCGTGTGGCCGCAGAGGGTTTGAAGAGGATGCACTGAAGAGATTCGAGTGCAGGAGGTGGATCCTCCTTCGGGCCCCGGCACCATCGAGATCCTCACCGACACATCTCCTCCGGCTGCTCAGAGATGCTCTGAAGGACAGAGAGGCTGTGCCGGAGCGAAAAGCTGCGCAGGAGCTGGGAGAGGGTTTTCAGCCCATGGCTGAGAAGATCTGTGCCTGCCTAGCTTGTCAGAGAGGTTCGAGAAGCAGCAGTTATGGCAGGGAAGCCCATTCAGGGGAGAAAATACAGAGATCCAAGGGGTCCTCCTTTCAGAAGAATAATGAGAACCGCCGGCCGCTGGGGAAACGGCACGAATGCAAACAAGCAGCAGGATGTAATTTTAGTAGTGGTTTAGGAAGGTTTGGTACCGGAGCACCCTCAATGCGCATAAATACGACCCCAGGGCTCTCCAGGCTGCGACTCCCAGCTCCTCCATCGCTTCACCTCCTCCTCCAGTCCAAGGGCTCCAGGGCACAGCCTGTCCCCTGCTCGCCACATCCCTGCTCTCCCCTCCCACAGGCCTTGCCACTTCTCTGGCACCCCGGGACATGGACAAAGTCATGGTCCCCAGCGCCCAGGACAAGTGGCCTCTATCCAGAACCTCTCACAGAAGAAAACCATCAAGGATGAGTGTATGGCTGCAAAACAGCATTTCTGTGAAACAGCTTTCCCCACAACAGCTCCTCCAGCAGCTCAGCCTGGGGCTGGCCTTAAAAATCTCATATAAAACGTGGAGGAATTGCACAACACCGCCAGCTCAGCCTGGGGCTGTCACGGAACTCACCCTGCGCCTCTCCCACCTTCTCTATCCTGCCTTGGCCGAGATAAACAGATTTGCATACATACATTAATTTCAAAAATAGCCCAGTAAAGTACTTAACTTTTTGTAGCAGAATGAAGAAGGAGCCAGATAGCGGTGCTGGGCAGGGCTGCAAATGCCACTTCCAGTCACCCCCTGCCCCCAGCCAGGCTCCGTTATCTCACCAGGCTCCTGTGAATACTCAGCCTGCCCTTACACACCAGTGGTGAGGAGGGTCTGACAGCTTTTGCTCTAGCCCAGTGCTCAGTTCTTCTTAGAAAGTTATCAAACTGCGAGTTCTCTTGCTGGAACTTCAGCAGACAACTCCTTTTCCTTTCTAAGTTATTCCTATTCCAAGTTATTTTGATGGGTGCAGACCCATGGAGGACGTCTCCTTTCCCAGCTGGAACAAGCCCAGGCTTTTGAGCTTTCCCGTGAACCAGGAGACCGTGGCCTCTGACCGCTCTGGCTGATCTCACACGGACTTCCCTGCTCCTGCAGATCCTCCTGCTCACACGGTCCCGCTCTCCTGGGGAAGGATCTCCGTACCTGCCGAGTGCTCGCAGCCCGGCTCTGCGGGGTCACCTTCCCAACCGATCCTGGTGCAGACTCACAGAATTGCAGACTCACAGAGTCACAGAATCATCACAGGATGTT
>NW_009729588.1:4544-34720 GCF_000703405.1 Apaloderma vittatum | reverse complement strand
AGCCAGGGCCCTCGGCGGGACCGGGCAGCGAGTGGCTCTCTGAGCGTCGCCACCGTCCCTCCCGTACGGCTTTTGTGTCAGGCAGGTTTAAAACTTGTCACTCGGCGCGTGTCGCGGCTTCCCTTTCTTGTTCCTGCCAGACCCTGGACGCTGAGGAACTCGGTTGAGCGAGTGTCTGTCATTTTTCTTGCAAAGTCATGATACCGTGCTCCGAAGGAAGAGCCGTTACGGTGGAGCTCACACGGAGCATGTGACACTGCCCGTACTGATCGGGAGAACGCTATTTTTGTGGACGACGCGGTCAACTCACGAGTAGAAGCTGCGATTTGAAGATGACGGAGCAGGGGATGGCGTGGACGGGACGTGAAATCTGAAATACCAAACTTCTGAAGAAACAGCGGGGTGTTGGGGTTAGGAAAGAGACTTCTAAACTGAGGGTTCCAGAATGTTTAAGATGCTCCACGTGAGGGTTTCAGTGTGAGATTTGTCAGGTCCTGGAAAACATGCTCTGTCTGTAGTAGCTATTACCCTTCATGGTGGACTGTGGATGGGATGTTTTGTGATGAGGAAGGGAGCTGCTCTTGAGAAAAGGGGCTGGGGGCAAGTCGGTTTTGTCAGTTTGAGCGGCTTTGAGTTCTACACTTCTTTTGACTAAAAGTTTATTACTGTGACTCCTTACGTAAGGGGAGCTCCTCTTTCTGGCACCACAAGCGACTGGAGTAGATTTTAGCATGGTTATGTGCTTTTGTTAATTTTATGCAACGCAGTAATACCACGACAGATAATTCAGTAGCCAGCTGATCCTCTATATTGCAGGTGAGTTCTGTTAAGAGACGTTAGAAGCGAGGTGCTCCCGGCACAAAAGTCTTGCTGGGTAGACACAGTGTTCAGTGGTAGCTGCAGAGCAGCCACTGGGCAGAAAATTTCCTGAGGTATGAATTTCTTGCTACTGTTGATTAGGTAGTTGAGCTGTAGCAGACTGAATTGTGTTTTGCATGCCGTGTGCGTGTTTTGATATGACAGAAGTTGTACTCTGAGAGTTCTGCAGGTAAGTCCTAGGTCATCGTGAGCTATTCTGCTGAAAAATGGACTCTTTTAGCTCAACATTGGGAGAAAGGCTATTAGCTTCTATAAAGAAATATGGCTTCTTAGTTATTACTATAAATATTAATGAGGAAAGAGATGCTTCATCTGGGGTGAATTAGCATGGAAGCTCTTCAAGCTTGCTTAGGAATTATTTTCCAGTAGGGCGGAGTGATTTCAGTTTTGCCTTGCCCTGCCCTGCCTACGCTAGATCTGCCCAAACTTGCTTTGGAAGTTGAGTCTTGTGTAGTGAGGCTCGGGAGGAGCCGATAGCCCTGAGCAGGAAATGCTGGAGGAGGAAGAAGAATCCGGCCTACCAGCAGTATTTACTACTTCACTTAAACTCTTTTCTGTCAACCGAATTACAGAAATACTCAGTAGAAATGTCGCTTGTTCCTGTGTGCCAGAGCACAGCACCACATACTTTGTAAGGTGGCTTTCAGGACCTAAAGATTAAATGTAGTGTTTTCCAGCACTTTTAAATGTAGGAAGCAATCGATGTCCTGTGTTTATCAAAGGCACGGATTGTCTTGGGTTCTGAGCACACTTACGTTGTGCTGGTAGCAGGGCAAAACGTCTTAGATGCTGTCAGGTCGTGCAATCTTTGTTGTTGATGTGGTGGAGCATCACGAAGCGGTCTGAGTTGTTGTGCTAAGCTTCTCTCCCTGTGTCACAGCTTTTAGTAGGTTACTAAGGAGTCTTGAAATAACTGACAAAAGATTGGAAAATTTTCCTATCAAAATGATGTTGCTAGGATTGAAAAATAATTTGCATGTGGAAGGCACTATTTAGTATCTGTTGTTTCTTCATCGTCAGCAGACTGTTGGATATCTGCATTTCCTGAACTGTCTCCTTTAGACAGCTACGTACAGACATCTGTTGTTTCGAGCAGGGTAGCCACAGCCTGGGTAACCGGATAATTGTGGGTACCTTTTGGTTTATGAGAAGCTGGTAAGGCACTTCACAAACAGCGTTCCAAAACTGGTACTGACTGAACTCTGCGCTCACGCTGCCTTCTGTGGTGCGTTCCCAACTACGTAGCTGTGGCTAATTGCTCCAAAAGCTCTTGTCTCGAGCGCTGGCGTGGAGTAAGCGTTGAGCAGTCTGGGAAGGTCGGAGAATGCGACTATTGTCTTTTCATGCTGGTCATAAAGGGAAGAGGTTTTTAGAGCCGTGTGTTTCGTGTAGGTGTGTTTGTGGTGCAATAGCTCCTTTCAAAACGGCCTGCGTTAATACCATCAGTGTCAGAGCAGAGTACGTCGGCACGTACCTCTTGCACATCAAGGCTTTTGGGGCTTGCTTTGCTGCAAGTTTTCTGTAAGAGCCTGTCTGAAGTCTGCTGCAGTACCGTGTAGGTGACATTACCTGCTTTACATCTCTCGTGTTCTCAAATGTCTGCCAGAAACTAGAGGCAAAGACAAAGCTGTTTGCGCTGTTGCTTGCTGTACTTGTGTGACTTCAGAATAATTCTTTTTAAAAACCTGATAAACGGGAGCGAAGGAGGCATTCCTCTTCACAGAGGCATATTTCAGTAGCAATCACTAGCAATCAAATCAGTTTAATTTTCATGGAGGATTATAAAGACAGGGAACCTGCTGATCCTTTTTCCTTGTTCAAAAGGTAAAACCAGGCGTCATGCAGTTGACTTCCTGTGGGTTGACAGGAAAATCCTGTGGATTTTCCTAGTTCTTGACAAAGCAGTCGTACTTACTCACCTGCTGTGGGTCAGTTGCTGATCAGTTCTCCTCTTGCTTTCATTATTCCTTGTATTCTACAGTAGAGGCAGATAAGACAGACACAGGAGGAGTGGGCAGTCAATAGGATACGATCAGGTAGTCACGGGACCAGCCTGTTCAGCAGCGCGGATGCGGGTACCGGTAGTCTTCGGAGCTTTGTTTTGTGTTGGACCCCAAGTTCCTGGTGGCAGTTCACTGAGAAGTGGAGTGCACAGCAGTGCGACCTCTCGCAGTTACTCGGTGCTTTGGTGTCTCTGTTTAATGGCCATAGTGCTCTGTCAGGAGGAGATGCCCAAATCAGTTGTGTATTAGGTGGTAACTTGGCTTTTGGAGTACGCACAAGGCTCGTACCGCTTTTTTTGGTTTGTTTTGTGGGTTTTTTTCAGGTAGTGTCACAAGTGGTGCAGTGTGGTTTTGCAGTAGTCTGACCTCTTCTGCTCTTCTGGTGCTCTTTTTGTTTGCTGGACAGGTGGATTATGTGCATGTGTATTAGGTCTCTGGGCTGTGTGGAAGTCTTACTGGCTCTCTGAGTATTAACCAATTTTTTTTATTTTTTTTCCCCTAAATTGTTGGTAACTCCAGAAAAGGTTATGAGCAATTAACAGCCATTTTGATAATCATAACTCATCAGAAAAAGTATTGTTTTCAGGACACCTTTGTCTCTTTCGCTAACTGTGCTTTTGGAGTTTGCTCCCACCTGTGGGTCAGAGGAGAAAAGTCTTTCCTCAGGCTGAAAGCTGTCAGAGGGCTTAGCCCATCGCCGAGGCTGAAAACATCTTCTCTAGTAAAAAAAAGAAAAACCCACAACAAAAAAATACTGAGTGAAACAGTGGGAGAAGTCACTTTACTTGTAAGTGTATGAGACACTTCAGAAGCTGTTTAATCAGCTTGTCTGCTGTTAAATGTGTTTGTAACGAGTGACACAAAAATAGAACCTTGTTTTGAGATTTGGCAAGGCAAAGGCGTAGGAATGCAGCAACAGGCTGGTGCCCCCTGTGGGTCCCCTCTTCCTTCCCAAACCCAGCTCCCACCCAGGAGAACCACCTGGACTAACTTCCAGTCCAGAAGAGCAGAGCCTGTGGGTGGACACCTCAAAGTGGAAAATGTCAACTAAATCTCTTAAGGTTTGAGAAACAATGAACAACTCTTAAGTACCTCCTTTCACCGGGAAGTGCCTGAAAAGACAGAATCTAGTGTTCTGCAGATCTCGCGTGTGTATATTTTTATGGATGCAACTTCTTTTTCCTGGCTGATATCAATAGTTCATAGCCTAATAACTAGTTGCTGCTTGTGTTTACAGGCAGTATCAAGTTTAACGCTTTTTTTTTTTTTTTTTGCAAGCCCTTAAATTCTGGGACTAAAAATAAATGTTGCAAGAAGTCATTATTTGTTTCGCAAAGAACTTGAGAAGTAATAACAGCATTTCTTTTTCTAATAATTTCTCTGAGACCATTCTTGTTAAAAATATCTAAATTAGCACACCCATTTTGTTCCTTGTATAATCTCATCTCTGGATGCATAAGCTGTAACCACTGATTAGACTTACTGGGGTTTTTTGCTTGCATTTTTGGGTTTTTTTTGGAGGTGGATTGTTTTGTTGTTTTTTTTGTTGTTGTTTTTGAGAGCTTTCTATACACAGTTGTCTGTGTTTGCTGGGAATGGCCTTTAAACCACCAGGTGTAGTAAGATTGCCATTTTTTATGCATAAAGACTTGTGGCAGCATCCCTTCTCATTTCTGCTAGTGCTTTGGTTGTGAGGTTAAAAGTAGAGATGAAAGACCTTAATTACACACGCGAGGAGCAGCGATGGTTGTCAGCGCACCTGGTTATCAGGCTTTCTCCATGCCCTGAGAAAACCCCAACAAATGTCGAACCTGTGCCTGGTGAGGGGGCTGATCTGGATGCTTTGGAGAAGAACATCTCGTGCTGTGCTGAGCAATGAACCTCGGATCTTTGAAACACTGAGAGGGGAGAGCGTTAGGCTGGTGCGTGGTGCATTATTTGTGGTTTCTCCAAGATGGACTGAATGGTTTCGAGAATCCTGGCTTCTCTAGAGACACTGCAAGTTGCAGGAAGTTTTTCATTTACCTGTAGCACGGCTTTGAAGGGTTCCTCGCCAGACCCCTTGGCAGCTCACATATATCTGTTGCCTTTCTGTCTGACAGAGAGCTGCCAGGGATTGTGTCTGGATCAAACCCTTTTTCTGCCCAGATTAGCGAGGATGGCTGCTACCTCAGGTGGGGAAGAAGACATAAAGAAGTTAATCATTAATTCCATGGAAACATAATCTGATCTGCATGATTCTGCCACTTCCCTTGTCAGCATTAATACAGTTGATTTTTTTTTCCCCGTAGAGTTAATTCTTAGATGGATTAGCTCCTTGAATTTGTTTTGAATGGTGCGGTACTCTTTGATTACGTAACTGGTAACTAAGATGTTTTCTAATTATGAAGTTCTGTAGTGCTACACTGTGTTACTCTTTCAGGTTGTGAGTGTGAGCTGAAAATCTCTTTTGCTGCTACACGGGTGTCCCCAAGGTGCTGACATCACAAGGGGTTAAGGAAATTGGCAGTTAGGAACCTTTCCATTAAGGAAGAGTGACTCAGTCCTGAAGCAGTGGGTCTGTGGATTTGAAAGAACGTGGGAATATGCTGACATGGAAGGGGCGCAGCCGAATTTGCTGCTAAGCGTTACGTTCGTGACCTGCTTATCATCTCATTGGGGCTCCCCTGCCTCATTTAATTTTCTTTCTTTCTTTCAGTGAGTACCGTGTAACCCACGCGCTGCCCAAGATGGTGAAGCTGGATATACACACGCTGGCTCATCACCTCAAGCAGGAGCGGCTGTACGTAAACTCAGAAAAGCAACTTATTCAGAGGCTCAATGCGGATGTGCTGAAGACGGCTGAGAAGCTGTACCGCACGGCATGGATTTCCAAGCAGCAAAGGATTAACTTGGACAGACTGATCATAACAAGGTGACTTGGGGGGTGGTCCTGGGGAGAACAAGCTCCTAAACCTCTGTGAATTGCAGCTAATCCATCAGATGTTTCACACGTAATAGCTTCAGTCCTTTGCTGTGCTAGTCATAAAAATAGTGAGGTTTTAAAGCAAGTCTCAGCTAGGGGACCTGACTCACCCTCAACTGACTTGTTAGCTGTTTATGCTGCCTGTTTTTAATAGAGGTGTTTGTTTTGCTTCTGTCTGTAGTTTGTGGGAACAAACTCCCCTTATTCCCGAGTTTGCAAATCATTTGTATTAACTCTGTGGAAGGACTCCTGCCCTGCCTGGTAGTCTTGTCGACCACGTGGTGTCTTTTATGAAGTTCGTTTGCCAAAGAGTTACTTAAACTGTTTCAATGTTTCTCTTTAAAGTGCTTGAATGTTGCCAGCATGCTAAAATCCTGGAGGACACTCAGTTCGTGGATGGATATAAGCAGTTGGGATTTCAGGAGGCTGCTTATGGAGAATTCCTGAACAGATTGAGAGAGAACCCTAGGCTTATTGCGTCCTGTCTGGTTGCTGGAGAGAAGCTCAACCAGGACAACACGCAGAGTGTCATTCACACGGTCTTTACCTCCATTTATGGCAACTGCATCATGCAGGAGGACGAGAGCTACCTCCTCCAGGTCCTGCGTTACTTGATTGAATTTGAGCTCAAGGAAAGCGACAACCCTAGGCGACTGCTGAGGCGAGGCACCTGCGCGTTCAGCATCTTATTCAAACTCTTCTCTGAAGGACTCTTTTCTGCAAAGCTTTTTCTTACTGCAACTTTACACGAGCCAATCATGCAGCTTCTGGTTGAAGATGAAGACCACCTGGAGATTGATCCAAACAAGTTGATTGAGAGGTTCTCCCCGGTACAACAGGAAAAGTTATTTGGAGAGAAAGGCACGGAAAAGTTCAAGCAAAGGGTCCAGGAGATGGTTGACTCCAATGAGGCCAAGCTGGTGACCTTGGTGAACAAATTCATTGGCTATCTCAAACAGAACACGTACTGTTTTCCTCACAGCTTGAGATGGATTGTGTCACAAATGTACAAAACGCTCTCGTGTGTGGACAGGCTGGAGGTTGGGGAGGTCAGAGCAATGTGCACAGATCTTCTTTTGGCGTGTTTCATCTGTCCTGCAATTGTTAACCCAGAACAGTACGGGATCATTTCTGATGCTCCCATAAATGAGGTGGCAAGATTCAATCTGATGCAGGTATGATTCGCTTTGAAGTAGTCTTAAAAAAAGAAAAATAAAGTATTAGAAATGTTCTTGGTCTTTTTTTCCCCATTAAAACTGATGTTACTACAGCAGAGGTAAAGGTACTGTCCCTCCTACCTGTAAGACGAATGCTAACAGGATATTTGTGTTAATCGTTGCTGAAAAGACATGCTCGGAAGTCCATCTGCTTGCTTAAAATACTGACTTAAAAAAACGACAGCCTGTATTCCTTTATCTTGAAGGATTTTTCCTTTATCTCTTAGAATAGCTGCAAATGTAGAGCTACCCGCCAGAAACACAGGTCACTAGTGCCTGACAAGGAGCTTTTTTCAGAAGAGTATTCCGTTATTTTGTGCAATACCTGGCATAATATTCCGTACAGAAGTAAAAATCCCTACTTTTCAGTGTGGTCTGTAAACTGTGAGTGATTCTCGTAGTAACGTTCTGGTGATTTTTACTCACTCGACTGTTACTGAGAGGCCTCGCCAGTGTTTTTGTAAAACCCGTGAGCAATCCTCTCCTTGTTGCTGCTTGTGTGTTGTAGCAGAGCCCACACTTGGCGACTGTTTAAAATTGAGAGTTGTTTTGCAGTTGGGGATTAATAAGGAATATATGCTCTGAGACAATAGTTAGCCCTCTTTGCTATATTTTTCCTCCAACATGGTCTTAGTTAAGTTTATACAGCCTCTTTAAATCTCTAGGTTTAAGGTGACCTAGATTCAACTCTCAATTCTGACGTGTTGTAAAAACAAAACTTGCTTTGTTCCTGGGAAGGGGGGAAGCATGGATGCTCGTAGCATACTGTGTATGCAGATTCTCGTGCTTTTTTTCTAAAGCGTCTCACATTTTTTCTGCCCTGAAATCAAGCACAAGACTGTCCACTCAATCAGAAGTATATCTCGAAGTATTAAATGAAAAAAAATTCGAAACGGTGTGTTTAACTATCCTTTATAATTGGGTCCATCATAATGTTTTGAACTGATTATTCTTTACACTTCTTTTTGATTTCAGGTTGGGAGACTTCTGCAGCAATTGGCAATGACAGGTTCTGAAGAGGGAGACCCGCGTATGAAGAGCAACCTTGCTAAATTTGACAAAGTAAGAATCCAGACTAAAACCAGCCCAGACTCGTGTGTACTTCATCCTTCTGCGTTTCTCTTTTTTCCAGACGTTGCAAAGGACTTGCTAAGCATTTAACTTCCGAGTTTCGTGCACTGAAAAGCAGATTAAATCCTGCACAAAGCTGGGAAAAATTCTTCAGTACTAGAAATAAGGGTCAGGGATTCTCGCTTCTACTCTGACATAGAACCTCTTAAAAGAAAATGCCCAAAAGAAACAAAAGCAGGTTGCCTTTTAAACTGAAACACTGAATTACTGTCTGTGCGTATTCTACTGAACCTGAAGAAGACAACTGTTATGTGAAATCTGGTTTAACACCAAGCTGTTTTGTTAGTGCAAGTAACTTCTGTTCCTTTTTTGCATAGGTTTGCTTTTTTTGGTCAGCTTTGCCTTTGTTACTACGGATTGTCCATAGCAATACAGAAATTGACTTCATCGGAGGAACAGTAAAGCCAGTGATCTTTCATGTGTTGTCATATGTTTAAAAAACTGTTGGTTTGCTCCTGACAGTTCCAGGTTTTTGCTAATTGCGGTGGTTACACAGCCATACAAAGTTACACATTTATTATACAAGTAACATTCAGTCAGATTAGAAAGTAATTGTGTGTTGCTTCCTTGTTTCACTTTTAGTCTGGGCTCAGCAGATTCTTCAGGAAGGGGCAGTTTGATTGCTGTGAAGCGGTTTAGTGTTTTAAGAACTGTAGGAAGACACTTATGTAAATAACACTTCTGAACGCAGAAAAGGAGTGGAGGAAATGCTAAAGCTAACTGCACACCTGCCTTGCTTGCTCTTCAGTGATTTTAATGATAAGTCGTATTTTATCTTAAGATTTTGAAAGTAGGAAGCAAAACTGCTGTTGTTATGTGAGCTCCCTAACTCCTGTTGTAACTTAGGCTCTTTCCAAACTCCAGTAAATGGTGTCTCACTGACAAGCTGTTTCTCTTTGCAGAGCTGTGTTGCTGCTTTCCTGGATGTAGTTATTGATGGGCGTGCGGTTGAAACTCCTCCAATGTCTTCTGTGAACCTTCTGGAGGGGCTGAGTAGAACCGTGGTTTACATGACGTACAGCCAGCTGACTACTCTGGTAATACCTGAAGTTCTTAAAAAGAAGTGGTATAAACTTGTCCCCATCTGTTTACAGACAGGATAAACAAGGCTGCTGATTTATGCTGCAGTTCTTACCAACACTAACTCTACGTTTTTAGGTTGGCTTTATGCGGAATGTGATGTCAAGCGATCAGCTTAAGGAAGATCGAATGGCTTTGGAGAACTTGCTGGCAAACTTACCCCAGAACAAACCCGCTAAGAGCAGCAGCCTTGAAATGACTCCGTATAATACCCCACAGCTTTCTCCTGCAACTACTCCAGCTAACAAAAAAAATCGATTACCGATAGGTAAGGAGAGCGAGCAGGCTTCTTTCGTGATTTCTGATACTTTGATACATTTTCTACGAGATTTTTTCAGTCATCTCTTGGGGCTGCTCTTTGACTACACCCTCAGTTTCTCCTTTTTCTGGGTAGATGGTGAAGATTTTTCTTCAGATAGAAAGCCAAGTAACTTCTTTGTGATGCGAATACGATGAGCTTCGTCACTCTGCATTGAGCTTGAGAAAAACACTGGAGAGCTTGGTAGTCACACTAGTGCAATGATAATAAAGGGAAGGTTAGAAGATGGGAAGCAGATCTAGGAAGGAAGTTTGCTTGGGAAAGTGGTAATATGGAAGTGATGACGTTTAATTAGTGGGGTAGAGGAAGTTTAAAATTTTTCTGTCTCGGAAAGGAGCAAATGGGGAGGAGGATGAAAAAGCAAGAGCAGGGCTTTTAGAGTATGTGTTGTGAAGAGAAACTTTCTTCTTTTTCCATTATTCACCTGGGCTAATTCCAAATATTAGGATATCGTAATGCAATTTCATGCTTGTTGGGGTTTTGTCCTCTCTTTGAATAGAATTTCTGGGTGTTGAACTTTCCGTAATATTTTCTCTTTAAAACAGGAAATGTTCTACTTTTCTTCAGTGTGTCTTTACATGAGTATGACCATGTGGGATATTTTTGTTTGTTTGAGAGATTCGATGTTAGTGTGTAACTGGATGAAAATATGTAGAGCCTGATAAGTGGCAAAAAACCTCACAAAACCAACCTGAAAGCAAACATATCCCATGTTTTAACTCTGCTTCGGAATGTTCCTTGTCTTATGTCTATAAAGTAGTCACACAACAGCGTTTATTTTGTGGTGTAAAATAGTTTTTATTTCTTTTGTTTCATTTTAATGCTTTCGAAATCCAGGACAGCAGTTGGCAGCCATTACTGCCTGGGATTCTTCTGCTACCAATCTTTCAGCTCACATAACTCTAGTAACCCCGTTTGGTGGGTAATGCCCTCTTTCCATTCTTCTCTGTGAAACGTTTACTTACACCCCCTGACTGAAGCGTGCCTTTGGTTTAGGTTGGCAGTCGGCTGCCTTTCCAGGTTTCTGAGCTGATTTCTACGTGACACTCGTTCCGTGCGTACGAGTAGTTTTCAAAAGGCCTCAGTGCCTTCATGTGGTGATGAGAATTCAGCTGTGGCTTCCACGCGCTGATCTTGTTTTCCTCGGCTCAGATAAAGAAATAACTGGTGTCAGGCTGCCATACTTAGAAATCTTAATTCTGTGGGGGTGTTTTTCCTTCCACGGTGCCAAACGTGGGAATATGAGGCTACTTAAAAAGACTGATAACGAGTTGCAAAACAATCAAATCACCTGACACTGGATGGTGTGTCTGGCTTTGAGAGACCTGTAAGAATAAGATTTTCCTGCTTTTTCAGAAAAAAAAAAACTTCTAAACAAATTTATTGTAGTTGTAAACCACAGAAACCTAGACTGTTTTGTTGGTAACAAACTTCCTCATTTTCTCATGGAATTTATCAAAGGTCTTTCTGTGTTTGGAATGCGCTGAATTTGTGTAGGCAAACAGGACATAGTACACCTCATTTCTCTAAACTCTTATGTTGGAAGTTTGCTTTTTCAGAGTGCAGTACTCGAATTTAAACACCAATTCCACGTCTCAGAGTTTAATAAGACTTTGTGTTTTTAAGTTCATTTTGTATACATACTACTAATTCAAAACATGGCAGTTCTGTATTTCCATTGTATTGTCTCATTTTCCTCCTTCAACAAGGAAAAGCTTTTAATGTTTATATTTCAAAATATTTTCTCAGCAACTCGAAGCAGAAGTAGATCAAATATTCTAATGGATCAGCATGGAGACCATGAAGGATCCTCCCAGGAGACTATCCCAGAAGTTCAGCCGGAAGAAGTGCTGGTTATTTCTTTGGGCACAGGCCCACAGATTACTCCAGGAATGATGTCAGAAAATGAGGTGTGTGAAAACTGCCACTTCTCAGATATCTTGAGAAGTACAGCCTCCGTGTTCTCTAATAG
Organism: Apaloderma vittatum; assembly: GCF_000703405.1. Lineage (NCBI taxonomy): Eukaryota > Metazoa > Chordata > Aves > Trogoniformes > Trogonidae > Apaloderma > Apaloderma vittatum. The sequence continues at coordinate 23,154 of NW_009729588.1, read as the reverse complement.
CAGAACAACGAAGTTGTGGCAGTAAGGTCGGGAGATAAATCCAGAATGGGAATTGCAATCCTGACTTCCTTTTACTGAACTTGGGGGTTGAAGCTTTCAGATTTCTCTTTGTTAGATTTTTTTTTCCCTCTCAGTTAGTTTATCTGCAAGGCACAAAAAGCAGTACGTTGACACAGGAAAAATGAGCCTGGCAGATTTACAAGGAGGCTTTGTCATCTAGCACGCCCAAGAGCAAACCTGGCCCCTTGTTTCTGAGCCTGAAGAGACGGATTCTGCTGTTTCTCTGCACGCTCTGTCCTTCGGATCAGGTGGCACAAGGGCATGACAGAACTGGAACACTGATCCCAACAGTTTTGGCAGCTCAGTCCTGGAGCGTGCAGGCCCGGCTTCTTGTGAGGGTGGAGCTGTGGTTGTTTTCCTGAATGCTCAGGCCATGTCGCTTAGAGCGCACCTGGGTTTGCAGCCTCTTGCCAGAGCTGCAGTACAGCTTCTGCTTTCATCCTTGCTGCTTTGTCTGGTAGTTGGGGTTATCTCCCTCTGCAGCCTCGTAGCCGCTGGTTTCCACGTTACATTCGTCTGCCGGAGGTGCGAGGGAGCTGGTGGCTCCGTTACTATCGGGGCTCACCTTAGGTTCACATCTTGGTTACCTTGCAGCTTCCCCAGACTGACTTTGCAGATAGCTGTCTTTTTCTCAAACACAATGGTAGAAATGTGATTGTGCCATTAATGTCTAGGGGGAAACATGCGGAAAATGTGGGCGATGTTCAGTCATGCAAAACTAAACCAGTTTATTTTAGGCAAGTCTTGTCTTTTCCCCACTCTCCAGGTCTTAAATATGCACCTTGCAGATGGCGGACAAGGAGATGTCCCCGTTGATGAAAACAAACTCCATGGTAAACCTGATAAAACCTTGCGCTTTTCCCTCTGCAGTGATAATCTGGAAGGAATATCTGAAGGTGAAGGGTTACTTAAGTCTTGAAGAAGTTTTGTCCCTTTTTTTTCTTGACTGTAAGAGGAACTTTGGTTACATCCAGCATCTCATCTTTGCCATTTTGAAGACTGCTATTTTACCCTGAGAGCCATTCAAAGAAAAAAGTCTGGAGCTAAATATTGACCTGTAATGGTGTAACTGAGTCTGAGAATTAGGAAGAAAAAGCCAAAGTGTATTTAGAAAGAGAAAACAGAGGGATTTTTTTTTCAAACAAGTGCAATATTAATTATTAAGATAATCTAACTTAGACTTCTCAGACTTCTTTTTCATCATGTATTAAGAAGCTATTACGTATCTCAGAATGGTTTCTGCACTGTGAACAGCTCCTTTATATGAACCTCAGACACAACAAAACACAGGTTTATTTGTGGTATTGAAGAAATTTGTACAGATCACTCAGCATGTGTTGTTTGTATAACTTCCATAATTCAGATTTTGCTCTGTCTCTCCTCAAAATAAGAAAACAAAGTCATAGACAAGTAAACGAATTAGTGGAAAAGACTTTATTGATTTTGCAGTTACATTTAAGTATGGTAATGGTGAATCCAGCCATTTCTGGTAATGCATTTGTAGATTATTATAATTAGCCTGCTACTGTAAACATGGGAAGTACGAATCACAGTGTGGGTTATGTACCTGTTGAGCAGGAATCAAGAGCAGAGCAAAGGTACATCTGATTCATCAGTTCGATGGTTTTTTTTATATTGGAACTACTACTTCATCTCTTAACCTTTCTAGTTAATTGTGTCCTGGATTGCTAATGATTTACAATAAAATCTGTTTTCATAGGTCCTTCAAATCGCTCCAACTCCGTGTCATCTTTGGATTTAGAAGGGGAATCTGTGTCGGAGCTTGGCGCGGGCCCCTCCGGGAGCAACGGTGTTGAAGCTCTGCAGCTTTTGGAGCACGAACAAGGCATGTGCAAGTAGTACAAGTGCCTGAGGTGCTGTGCGTGGTGAAGCAGAAGTTCTGTAGGAAAAAGTTGGAAAACTGACTAGTGAAAGTTTTCTTTGTGCAATCCCTCTTGCATTTATTTATGGTTTTGTTTTGGTTTTATTTCTTTTCTTGAATAAATATTTCTTGTAGTCCTTTGCTAGGAAAAGGAAATCACATGGAATCTGGAGGCTCAAGTCCTTCATAGGAAACTGCTTGTAAGGTCTTGCTTAATACCAAGTTTTTCCCTTCAGGGTATAGGGTGATCTGGATTGGAATAGCCTTAAAGCATCTGGAGAGCCTCCTCTTAAATATATATTTGTCGAGTGCTGGAACAGGTTGCCCAGAAAGGCTGTGGTGTCTCCAGCCTTGGAGATATTCAAAACATGCCTGGACACGGCCATGTGGAACCTGCTGTAAATGACCCTGTTTTGAGTGGGGAATTTGGACTGAAATTATTTCTGGAGGTCTCAGCTTTACTGCGATAAAGTTCTTCTTACAGGAGTTGTATGAGTTTCTTCATCGTGTGCTAAATTTTGTCTGTTGGTTTGGTTGATAGGTTGTCACAGTTTAAGATTTTTCTTGGTAGGTCTCAAATGTGCTTAGAAACTGTTCTCAGGCAGCATCTCTTGAATAGTGTATTATGGTGCTTTACAGGCCTTACTTTAGAACACTATCTTACCTAACAGAATTAGAAGGTTGTTTTGTTTGGGTTTTTTGTCCTATAATGTACTCTTACAGATTTTCAATCAGAAGTAGTTTGAGAAGCCTTTCAAAAATCTCAGAACTTTTTTTTTATGTAGCCACAACACAGGATAATCTTGATGACAAGCTCCGTAAATTTGAAATCCGTGACATGATGGGCTTGACTGATGACAGAGATATATCAGAAACTGTGAGCGAAACTTGGAGTACAGATGTCTTGGGAAGTGACTTTGATCCAAATATCGATGAAGACCGTTTGCAAGAAATCGCAGGTAACTCGGTGGTTCGACTGGTGTGTTAAAATGCTTGAATAGTTCTCACTCTGAAACACTGAGGCTGCAGAGCTCTGCTCTCCTTCTGAATACATGTGTTCTCATTGATTGGACTGCAGCTTCTTTGTAAGAAGATGTTGTACTGCATGACCTGGATTGTATTCAGTTGGTCATTTCTATCTTTTCAACATTGTCTTTTGTGGTTACGTTATTAAGGATGCTTAAAATGTGTTCTAATTTTTGCCTTCTTCCCAGAGCTGTCTTCATGAAGCCTGTACCTAGCTGTATGCTTTGGCTTTGCTTTGCAGGTGCAGCTGCAGAGAACATGCTTGGCAGCTTGCTGTGTTTGCCAGGTTCAGGATCCGTGTTGCTTGATCCCTGCACAGGTTCAACCATATCAGAAACCACAAGCGAGGCGTGGAGCGTGGAGGTGTTGCCAAGTGATTCAGGTCAGAATCGTGCAGTTTCTGCTTATTTCTTTGGCATGAATCCGGGCTCTTCCAGAGGCATGTAATGCAAACCGACAGCCTCGTCCTCTCTTTCTCTGAGAAACTGTTGTCCTAGGGTTAGGTTGGTGTTTGTGAATACTTGTGATTTTAAAAGGACAGGCTGTTCTGAGAGAAGACGGAAAGTGTTACGAGAGACTTACTGTTACTTCAGAGATTCTTAAGGTCCAGAAAGAGAGAGAAGGGATTGCAAAGCAAACTTCCGTTTGCTTTCTTTCGCTGTGATGTTAGGTAGGACTATCTTGGATAACAGTGAAGATTTTACTGTATACTGCTGTCTCTGAGAAATACAGTATTTAAAGTAAAAACTTCTTAGAATGTCCATGCAGACAGAGCGTTGCTCTCTGTGCAGGGGAGAGAACTCTTGCTGAAGTGGTGGAGTTAGCTTAGAACTTAATACGCAGAATGAACACATCCTTCCCTTCCCTGTGGATGTTAAGGGAGCGTGGCATGGAGTCGTGATAATTTTTCCTCTCTACTGTCTCCCTTTTGTAGAGGCCCCAGACTTAAAACAAGAGGAAAGGCTACAAGAACTGGAGAGCTGTTCCGGGCTGGGCAGCACGTCCGATGACACAGATGTAAGGGAGGTCAGTTCTCGACCCAGCACACCAGGCCTCAGCGTCGTATCAGGTGTGTTTAGTTGCCTCTGAAAACACGCTGCTCTATTAGAACCTGATCAGCATCCGCTTTGCTGCACTTGCATTAGTTATACATCATGTTACTCATAACCTTTTGCGCTCATTCTGGAATTTTTAAAGCAGTAATTCTTTGTGCACCTTACAGGAGAAACTAAAAAAAGCAGCAGAGCATCAAATACTCTGTGCTGCAATAGCAGTGGTTAGCAGTGGAGCATTGATTTGGAAGAAATTCCTAATTTTCACTTAGTTTTATTAGCACAACTTTTTCTATTGAAGTAAATCAACATATGTCTGCTTCAGGTCTCAGTTTTCTGCAACCTGTTTTAACAGAGTCTAATGCCTATTGTCTAAGTGTGTTCATGGCTGTGTTAAAACAGTTAAAGATGTAGAGCAGAAATGTTATTTTAGGAGTATAGAAATTCATAAAGTCTCTTGATGCTGCTCGGAGTTAGGACTTGACAACTGCAGTGTTCACCAAACATTTTAACAGCTTCAGGATTTTCCTTCCTTTTTCTCTGGAAAACTGTTACAGATGCTTCTTTTGTTGTGTGTAAGGTATTAGTGCAACATCTGAAGATATTCCTAACAAGATTGAGGATCTCAGGTCGGAATGTAGCTCTGATTTTGGAGGAAAAGATTCCGTAACAAGTCCTGACATGGATGAAACGGCCCATGGTAAGTTACTTACCTGTAAATGAGAATTGGAATCTCTGATAAATGAAGTCTCACAAAAGGCATTTGTAGAATCCTTAAGTTTTACATGTTCACCCAATTTCAAAGTTCTGGTGGCTAAGCTTAACATTTTATTTATTTACTAGCACTGCATTTGTTTGAGATACAGACACCAGCACTTGACGTTACGAGAGCTTGGGTGCTAGATCTAAGATCACCTTTTCTTAATTTGGTTTGTTACAGTGGCTGTTCTGCATTCTGGAATTCGTCCACTCCTCAAGATTTTTCCCCTTTTAGTGATGTAGTTCTTTGATCATTTCATCATACTACAGGAACCTTTCTGTATATCTCTACAAAACCTACATTGCACAATCTTTTAAAACTTCTAATACTGAAGGCTGGTTTTTCAGTGTCCCTTGTGTTGCAGGTAGTTCCTTGTAGAGCACTAACTTGTTTTTTGGGTATTTCAGGAGCCAGTCAGCTGACATCTCCTCCTTCTCAGACAGATTCTTTGCTTGCATTGTTTGACCCTCTGTCATCAAATGAGGGTGAGTTGTAAAGAATAAGAATTTTTTTTTAAAATAGATGTTTCCAATGCTTCTGTGTTAGTATCGGCTAATTTGGAAGAATTTAAAAGAAACGTGACTTCTTTTATGCTTACGACCACAGGTGTATCAACCGTAGTCAGGCCCAAAGTACACTATGCAAGGCCTTCTCATCCACCACCAGATCCGCCGATTCTGGAAGGAGCGATGGGAGGTAACGAGGCCCGATTACCAAGCTTTGGCTCTCACTCTTTAATTCCAACTGATCTAGAAGCGTTCAAGCAGAGGCATTCTTATCCTGAGAGGCTCGTCCGCAGCAGGAGTTCAGATATAGTGTCATCGGTTCGGAGGCCCATGAGTGACCCTGGGTGGAACAGGCGGCCTGGTAATGAGGAGCGGGAGCTTCCGATGCCGAGCGCCAACGCTGGAGCAGCTGTGCTGGTGGCTGCGTCTCAGTCATCGTCTTCGTCTCCCAGTAAAGACTCCTCGAGGGGAGAGGTAAGGCTTCTTGTTATCCTTTTGTTCTTTTATAGCATACCCACTTGAATAGTGCATCGAGTGCCAGAAGGCTGCTATTTGATTGTTTAACCAAGGAATTACAATGCACTTTTTGTTACCTTTTAAATGTTGGCCCGTAATGTTTTACAAGCTAAAGCTACAGATGTTTGGCGTGGCTTAAATACATCTGGTTTCTCTTAAATTTACTGGATGAGCTTTGCTTGATCAGGTGGGACTTCAGAAATAGATTTAGTATTTAAATTTAGAATGCTGCAGCACCCTGAGAAGTAATTGTCTGTACAGAAGAAATAAGTGAAATCTAAATTTCGTTGTGTCTTTAGTTTTGTGTTTTTAGGCTGCCCTCTTCAGGAGGGATATTTCTAACTTAATCTGCTGTGGTTTCCCATGCCCTTTGTGGTTCCAGTTTTGCAGTTGATGTACCGTAACCTGACATTGAGGAGACATTTTGTCTTTGAGCTTAATGTGACAAATGCTCAAATGTAGACTCTGCCCTCCTACAGATTGAAGAACGGAAAGACAGCGATGATGAGAAGTCGGACAGAAACAAGCCCTGGTGGAGGAAACGTTTTGTGTCTGCCATGCCCAAAGGTAGGATCATGTCCCTCTGGTTTGGTACTTCAGTAAGAGTGGCCGCTGCCTTGGCTATGTCGTTAGTCACTTTTACAGAAAGGTTTTGCAGTTTCACTTTGAGAAGCTGACCAGACAGACAGAGGTTTGTTACAGAGTAATAGCTGTCCTGTTTAACTTTGAGATTATTCTTCTTTATAAAACATCAAGTGTTGCAGTGAAGAGAGAATTACTGAAATACAAAGTGTGCAGCACCTGTGAAGAGGTGTGGAAGCCAAAAGGAATTCGATTAGGCAGTGGGTGACCTTAATCTTGCAGTAACCTCAGAATCCTCACGTGAGGCCAGTGATTTCACGGTTCTGTGGTATTAACTTCACTGAGAACTACTCCTAATTCTCTGCGGGTGGCAGTGTACTAGTTGGAGGATATCGATAACTTGGGATATCTCTTGTAACACGGCATGAGTGGAAATTCCGCTCTGGCTATTTACAAAGTCAGAGTTGTTCAAGTTAATATTTGGCTTTCATACTGTGAGTAATGACAACTGGGGATGGAACAGTGTGTGCAATATTAGATATTCTTGCCTTTTTTTAAAGGATACTTCCAGTTGGAAAAGAACCAACATAATACTTGCAGTCTCTGTGTGGCTTTAGATAATGTTGTAGCATTTTAATACCACTTTGTTTGCCTTTCCATTTCACAATGTACTGTCTTTGCATCTTCTCCCTGAATTTACTAGTGGTATGGAGTTCCGGAAGAAATTCATGTCATTATAACCAATATTTGCATAAGGACTATTGGCTAAATTAAAGTATAACTAAGTATGTAAATAAAAATCACAGTACAGTTCTGCTCTGCTCCATAAATGGGCTTAAGCTTTTATTGAAGTTTTATTTGATTACAAACTTCTCCGTTAGCTGCTTTCTTAAAGTTTCTTCAGCCTGGCCATTATCTCAGAAGAGTCTTTGATAAGGTACCTTGCATTTTCAGCTCCTATTCCATTTAGAAAGAAAGAAAAACAGGAAAAAGACAAAGATGACATGGTGCCTGACAGGTACTCAACTCTTCAAGGTATGTGAATAATATCATCGTAGTAATTTTCCCTCATAACATGCCCTCTAGAGTTCCGGCGTGCCCACCAGGTATCAATTTACAGAAGGGTGTACGCTGCGGTAGTTCATGTTCACAACTGGCTTTCTGAGTAAGAAAGTGGATAAAGACTTCCTGACTTGAAGACTGTTTTTAACTCGTCATGCTTCTGCCAATATATGTAATACTGGATTTGCAACTCAGGGTTTCACTGCTTTTTCTTTTCCTCATTATAAAGCTCACATCCTTTTCATAGCTGAGCGGTAAGGATGGTGGCAGCCTCATTCCTGTAATAATTACTAAAGTGCTCAATTAAACATGATTTGAAGCGGGGTATTTAGTTTTCTTATAATTTCTGGAAGTATTCAAATATACAAGAACCATTTGTGTATACAATATAAATATGCCAAGGAGCTGGCTTTATTTGTTCATTTCATTGTCCTTTTTCTTTCTTTTTGCTTTTGCTTCAGACTTTGTAAATATATTGGAATTGTGGCTGCATGGAACACAGGCGGCTACTTGTTTGATGTGGCTAAAAACAGAGACCAAACACATAGATCTAAGTTTTAGTATTTGCTTTCGGTTGGCACGACACAAGGTTAACCCCGGTTGTTCCTCATGATCTTTTCAGATGATCCCAGCCCGAGGCTCAGCGCGCAGGCGCAGGCTGCAGAGGACATTCTGGACAAGTACAGGAATGCAATTAAGCGAACGAGTCCCAGTGAAGGAGCAATAGTGAACTATGACAGTGCAGGTGAGAACCCAGCGTTTCTAATCATTTCCCAACATAGTTTCTCCTCCTTACAGATAAAACCACTCTGGTACTCTAGGCCAGCATTAGCAGTAACAGCTGAAAAATGCAAGCTCTAAATCAGGAATGTTTTGCCAAGTAACCCGTGGGACAATCCTTCAGAGGCTGGGAATTAAACCAGCGTTCCCGAGGACAGCTCTTTCGTATTGCCGTTGAGGTGATCGGTCGTTAATAGCACATCTCTTACCTGGTTTGGATTTTGTGTTTTTTAATGGATACTGAAGAAGTACAGTGCTTTCCAAAACTGGTGCAGTTTCTTCTTAGTGATTTGTAGATTATGTATTTTCCATATCCTTTTTTCACTTTTTCAGAACAAATTGTTTTATTTACTGTCTCCATTCTCTCCCAACTTTGGAATAACAAGAAGAAAATAAAGAATGTTAGTCTAGTTTCTCCTTCTGACTCCTCTCTTCAAGTGAAATGTTGTGGTTTTTTCATTTCCGTAGAGGCTATCGGGGATGGCGAGAGTATGCATGACTCTCCACGTGATGAGGCTTTGCAAAACATGTCTGCGGATGATCTCCCAGACTCTGCAAGTCAAGTAGCGCAGCCACAAGGTTCTGCTTTCTCCTATAGGTAAATACATTTGCAGCTTTAATCTTACCCACAAAGTAGAATGAAAAGCTGAAGCCACGTGATTGGTTCCCACAAAAACCTTAATATGAATCTATCATAAACTTTTGTGTGCTCTTAGCAGCTTTTTTTAAAGCATCACAAATTACCCTATTTCCACTGATGAAGGGGGGCGATACTGTTACCTGAGAGGACGGAGTAGTTCAGTGTTTAGGAGGAGTCCTTTGAAACAGGTCTAGGTGCTATATCAAAAGAATCAATATTCTAAAGTCTTTACAACATTAAATTATATTAAAATAATGTTAAATAACTTCTAGGCAGTATTTAAAAAAAAAACAACCCAAAATAAAGACTGCTTATTGAAGAAGCAGACCTTGCAGGAACTTTGTTAAGAAAATATTTTTCCTCTTTAAGGGATGCAAAGAAGAAATTGAGATTGGCTCTTTGTTCAGCAGATTCTGTCGCCTTCCCGATGTTGACACATTCAACAAGGAATGGTCTGCCCGACCACACAGACCCTGAAGGTAGATGTTCTTTATGCATGCAGATATTCTGTACTGGATGTGTCTCTTCCCCAGCCTAATGGTACCTGTACTGCACCGTTCAGGGTAGCTTCTGCTCGGCAGAGATGTAGAAGGCGCACTCTGCCTTCTTTCCTCAAAAATGTTTTCTTTCTTACTTTGATACAAAAAAAATAGACCAGGTTTAGTTGGCAGGTTTGTTTGTTTATAGAGTTTATGGTGAATAGACTCTCAAAATACACAGGCCATTGGGAATTGTGCTATGGTGATTCTAGGATTCTACGGCTAGAATAACCTGAATGATTTACTGAGTCTTTACTGTATCGTGTGTTTGCATCCCTCCTGCAGACAGGTGGATTTGTCACCTTGTCTGGTCTTCTTCACATTTTGGAATGATTTTAAATACTAAATAAGATAGCAGTACAAAAACATATCCCTGGATATCTGGAAAAAACTTACTGAATTGTTCTTAAAGTAACGTACAGAGGTTTTGTTTTAAACCGTTATGTGTTTCACATGTTCAAAACCAGTTTTATTTTCATCATGCCTACATTTTTTAGTGATTTTCTTTTTGTTCTTTGTTAGATAATGAAATTGTGTGCTTCCTGAAAGTTCAGCTAGCTGAAGCTATTAACCTCCAAGACAAGAACTTGATGGCCCAGCTGCAAGAGACAATGCGATGTGTGAGCCGCTTCGACAACAGGACCTGTCGAAAGCTGCTGGCCTCTATTGCCGAGGACTACAGGTAGTTTGTTCAGTATCTTATTATTCATGGGTTTCCTAATGTGTATATTTATTCACTAGCACGTTGGGAGGGTCCCTTTTAGTTTATATTGTACTTTACCAAATAAGGTTATAATGTCTCTGTTTCCCCACGAAGTGATTGTCTCACTGATCTGGGAATGACTTAAAAAAGCTTGGACCTTAAGTCAGTCCAGCTAGTAGTGAACTCAGGTTTAAACTCATTTGTGGCTAACACTCAGCTCTAACACACAAGAGATGCAGCACTCAGGAAGCTTCACTGAAGCAAATTCCAAACAGCAAGGGCAGCGACTTCAGTCAGAGAAATCTGTGCGAGATGGAGCTTCCTAGTTCAGGTGTTATCTTTGGTTTTAAAAAGAACAGGTTGAAGATACCTCTTGTGCAACAACTTAGCTGTCATAAAGCTTTAGCCTCTATCTTTATTACGCACCTCACGTAGAGAACTTTTTATTTTAGGAAGAGAGCTCCATATATCGCTTATCTAACTCGGTGTCGCCAAGGCCTGCAGACGACGCAAGCGCACTTGGAAAGGCTGTTGCAGAGGGTTCTGCGAGATAAAGAAGTGGCCAACAGATACTTCACTACAGTATGTGTGAGGTTACTGCTCGAGAGCAAAGAGAAGAAAATAAGGGAGTTTATTCAAGGTAAGATTAATGCAGACTGGAATGTTTATATTCCTTACTCCATGTTCAAATGCTGGCTTGGACTGATGTTTTAAAATATAACTTCTGATCCGAGGGGCAGATTCATAAAACAGTTTTTATTTCAGCTGGTGAATTAGGGGCTCAAGTGGACAGGTTACCGTGACTTAACAGTTATGTTGTGGCAGCTAAGCCATGGTAACTGTCTTCATATTTCATGAGCTAAGTGAATGAAGGTAATTTGACCTCACTGGGCCTAAAAAGTTATGCTAAATCTCATTATCTAGCATCTGCCCCATGGAAGAAGCATGAATACTATTAATTATTTTAATTTATTGTTTATCAGTAGATCTAAGTTGCAGCATTCAGCCCTCAGTACAGAACCTGTGCTTGTACCTTAGGAGATATCAGGAATAGCAGCAGTATGAATCAAATGAATCAAAGTTTCAAAAATATCACAGCGTATGGGATAGTGGCACCAGGCAGACGACTCTCTCGAGAGTCACTTAATTTCTGTGCTTATGCCTGGCTTAACCAAGTACGTAAGAAATTTGGACTCAGTTCTCGCTACTGATGTGTATAGTGCTGCGTAAAAAATGTGCCTGAATAGGCTGGAATTAATCTAAGAATTTATATATACTGGGATTAAAGTTCTGGTAATAAGATTTAGCGACTCAGGAAGGAGTTAAAGCCCTTTCGCTGGCCAAGAAGGAGATAGCTATTTCTGGGTGATCTAAAAGAGAAATGGGCAACTGCAGCGTTTTGGCTGCTGGCACATGTGAGTGGCAGTTGTCTCCTGGTGCAGAGTGCTAGAAACATGAAGCCAGTGAACGGCCGGTGATCTCGTCATGCCGCGGTAACTCGGCCGCATCACTCAGCCTGTGTTTCGTAGATAAGTGCAAGTATTGCAACCCTGCGTACTTAACGAAGGCAAGGGTAGGAAACGGTACACGGGGGTTTTCTTCATACCTTCCCCCGTGGCCCCCTTCTCAGCACCTGCCAGTTTTGCACGTGCCGGTTCCTGCCAGCAACTGGTGTGGTGATTGTTCTGGGTGTGGCCTTGGTGGGTGGCGGGAAAGAAGGCAAAGAACTGGCACTGCGAAGGAAGTGATTAGCACAGGATCGGGTGGAGTATTTCGACCATATGCTTTGCTAAATGTGTCCTGTGTGCTTTTCCTTTAATTCCAAGTGTTCCTGCTCATGTTTCCTGTACTGGGGCATGGGCAAAACAGCCTCAGTGCTGCCTGGCAAGAAGTCTGAACTAGATTCCAGGCTCTTCTTTCCAGAAGAAAACTTACCAGATATAATGCTTTTTACTTAACTGAATGTTCTCTCTCTTTTTTACTTCTATCAGATTTCCAGAAGCTCACAGCAGCAGATGATAAAACAGCCCAAGTTGAGGATTTTCTTCAGTTCTTATACGGGGCTATGGCTCAGGATGCCATATGGCAGAATGCTAGCGAAGAACAGCTTCAGGACGCACAATTAGCGATAGAACGCAGCGTGATGAATCGTATTTTCAAACTTGCATTCTACCCTAATCAGGATGGAGATATTTTGCGTGACCAGTAAGTTAATGCAATGTGAAGTACGCGATTTCTCCTTTGCAGTCGGCACAGATGAAAGCTGTGCAGCCTTCACGTGACAGGCTTGGCTAGGTCAGCCATGCCATACAAACTCCTGTTTTCTTTCAGAACGTTTTGTTAAAGAACAAGGAAGTGCTTTAGCATCATGTGCAAAAGTTTGTTTGCCACAAACTGCTAGAACAGAATAAAATTGCAATGCCTTGGGATACAGACTTTCAGATCTACAAGTGGTTATGCTGAGAGAGTGATCAAAATCTGCTTCAGGACTCCTTCCGTTTGCTGGTTTGGTGGTGTTCTCCATGCATTTGGGGTGTTTGTTTTAGAACATACACTGTGAGGGTGCTCTGCTGGCTGTGGGATTGTGTTCCATTGCATGGAGAAATCCTCTGCATCTCTCACAGGCCTAGTGTGTGTGAGCTGTGGGGCCGTCATGACGCTGTGTATTCCTGAAGATGCCTTTGTAACATCAAATTTAAAACTAGTGGGAAACCCCAGGGCACTGCTGCCTGGCTGCTGCTTGCTCCTCACTCTTGTTCTCTGTGCTTGTTTTCAGGGTCCTTCATGAGCACATACAGAGGTTATCTAAAGTGGTGACTGCAAACCACAAGGCCCTTCAGATACCCGAGGTAACGACTTCTCCTTTCCTTCACTTTCATGTATGTGTCAGGGTACTTGGTTTTGGTTGTGTTTGGGGTGGGGAGAGGGTTGTTTTGTTTTACACTTGGAAGCATTGCTTTTCTATCTGTGACAGCTGAAATACCCTGCAGGAAAAACGCGCTGTACCCGTGCTCTGGGATCTTCCACTGACAAGTCCTTCCAAATTATTTTATTTCTAATTTTGCCACCTCTGTCCTGATAGCAAGATTTAAGAACTAATATTACACTGCAGTAAAATGCAATAACTTTCTGATAATTTGCTTCAAAAGACAAGATTTGAATCCTTTATGCTTCTCATGTGATTAATATGCCATAGCTGGGGTTTACAGCTGTCAGGTTGCCCTTCTGCACTAGCCAGAACTAATGGAACCTTGCAGATCTGAGAATGTGCCCAGCGCTTTCACTTTTCTCGTGGTTAATAGGATAGCTAAAAGCAGGTTGGTAAGCTTAAGAAGTCTGTCACAGGCTGGATGTTTGCAGCCTTCCTAGTTCTCAGTTCAGTAACTGGACTGACTCAAAAAGGTGAGTGTTCTGAGACCTAGAGCTCTGCCTGGAGAAGGCAGAGAGAAGCTCGGGTTAATTCTGTTGGTTGCACGTAGAGCGCCGACTCCCTCCTTGTTGTTTTTTACTGTAACACAGCAGGAAGCCACCTTCGTTGTGAGCGTCCTGTATCCATCTCGATTTCGAGCTTCCCGTTTCTCCGGAGCTTTGCTCCTGCCTGCAAGTTTCTGGTGCTTTAGGTCTTCTGTGGTGCGTGGGAGTAGCTTGGACAAACAAGAACTGGCAGCGTGTTGGTCTCTTTTTTGCTAGGTATATCTCCGGGAGGCACCGTGGCCATCTGCACAGTCTGAAATCCGCACAATAAGCGCTTACAAAACCCCTCGAGACAAGGTACAGTGTATCCTGCGAATGTGCTCAACCATCATGAACCTGCTTAGTCTGGCAAATGAAGATTCAGTACCGGGAGCAGATGATTTTGTTCCTGTTCTGGTCTTTGTCCTCATAAAGGTGAGTTCTTTTGCAAAGATCACAAACCCCAGCTAATTCATGTAATAAACGAGCAAATTTGAGGAAGAAAAATAGTGCATGAGGTAACTGGGAGTGTGCTAGACTCAAACCCAGATCTCATGCAGTGAATTTAAATAGAAACATCAGAAATGTGGTCACAGCTCCAGTTTTTGAATCCAAGCAAATTTTGCCTTTGGAAGCAAGGAAACTGGGGTGCAGGTGTTGTGTGTGGAGAGAGGTTTTTCTGAGGCACGTCCACCAGCATCTGCCACCTGTGCCTGCTTGATGCCGTCCCCTTCCAGGACCAAGATCCACACTGAGACTGACTGGCATTGTGTTGCTGACCTGTTTTGGTCTAGGATTGTTTTGGAGAAAGGTCTGTCGTGTATAAGAAGCCAAGACATTAGGCTTTTCTGTGTGATGAAGTCCTTGGTGACTTCTACAGATACTGCCAGTGTTACCCTTCTTTCTCTTGGCCCGCTAGTTGTTTTTCACCCTTGGAAAAATGCTCCTTTCTTCAAGTCCTGTGCCTTCCGAGGGTGTGAAATGAGGGGGGCTTGGGTAAGCCTGACAGATAGGTTACGTAATCCTGGATTATGAACGTGTGAGGATCCCTGCACAAACAGAACTGTGTTTCTGTTGTGTGTCTTGTGATGTTTCATGTCCAACTTTGCAAACAAGCTGTATCTCTTTCTTCTTTAACCCTCAGGCAAACCCACCTTGCTTGCTGTCCACCGTGCAGTACATTAGTAGTTTCTATGCCAACTGTTTGTCCGGAGAAGAGTCTTACTGGTGGATGCAGTTCACGGCAGCAGTTGAATTCATTAAAACTATTGATGATCGCAAGTAACTCAAACAGCACACGTGTGGGCAGACTGTTAGCGGAAGAAATGTGTATGAGAATGTACAACAGCTGCAAAAGCTGAAGAAGAGACTCTCCTTGTATAATACTGTACAGAGTTGAGGCATTTTAAACCACACCTTTACTAATCAAATTAATTTAACGGATTTTCCTCTTCTCTTTCGGTTGCGTTTTTCTCCCCTGTAGATACTGGCACTGCAAAAGGGACCACGGTTTTCAGGTATTTTGGAATCTCGAAACACGCAGAAAATTCGTCATGCTTTCTTCCACCACCCCTCTTCCTGAATTCTTACTCACATGAATAATTCACTTCATTTAATTTCTAACAGAAAACTGAAACGAGAAGAATCAGGGCAACCACTTAGTATACTTCCTAGCTTGATACACCTTTTATTAATGAAACACCAGCCACACTGAAAGTTTATAGTAGCAAACATGAGTTCTCAATTGTATTTCACCTAAGTTTAAAATCTGAGAGGATAGTGTAAATATTATATAACTATATTTAATGCATTTCCATTATCTTTGGACTCATTATCCTTTGAATAAACAAGCAAAAGCCTCTCTGACCTCTAACAGGTTGTCACATACTGTGTTTTGGTAGCGAAAGGACTTCCTCGAAAGGCTGAGATTAGAAAAGGGCAAACCGCACTATTTATTAAAATGTAATTAAGATGACTGAAATTTCTAAAACTGGAATTTATAATAGACAGGGCTTGTTAGATAGCTAAACACTTTTTGACTCGGGCATTAGGGTGTTAGAAAAGTTTGGATATATAGAGGAGGGGGACTGTAAGTTACGATAGATAAGTCTAATATAAAAAAGGAGAAATAAAATACCTTACTGTAATATTTTTTCTGAGATATTGTGTATAATGTACAAACCCCAAACAGAGATCCTTAACAGAACCTTGGACTGTAATATATATTTTGATTAGTGACATTAAATACATATGCCAGGGGTTTCAGTGAATGTTTTTACTAAATGTTCTTCGTGTTGTCTGCTATGCAGCAGTGCAAGTTTTACTGTTCATATAAAATCTTTTAAAATATAACACTGTTCTTTATGAAACATATCATGACATCAGTTCAGGGTGTTTTATAGATCTCTCACCTTTCCCTTAAACTGACAGTTAGCGATTGGAAGGAGTCTTTACGCACAGCACCACATGGGTTCTTCACGAGCGAAGTGGGCTGAGTGACGGCCGGTGGTTGTTACCCGTACGGAAGCGCTCGCTGTTCTTTTTCAGCTGGAGTTGTGGTGGGAAGGGACAGCGAGCACTTGACTTCTTCATGTCAGTATTATTTCTTGCTCTTCCCAGTGTTCTTTGCACTTCTGACAGAGGGATGCGTTAAGACTCGGTGTCTGTCAGGGCTAAAATCTTTCTCGCTTTCTTTTCAAACTGTGTTTGATTTATTTTGTGTGTATGTGTGCGTACACATTGATGATTAAAACCCATAAGCAGCTAGTACTTGGGAAAATCCTCTGGTCAATTGAAATTAGAGCAATTCTGTGTGGTATCAAGTGCTTGATTTGGCTGTGCTACTTATCAAGGCATGATTAAAGACACTTGACTTCCTAAGACTCTAATACGTAATTCAGTGCACCATTTTTGCCAAACTAGTCACAGGTGAGAGGGTGGGATGGTAACTTCTTTTTTAATTTATTTATAGTCTTTCTCCTCTAGTAGAGACTTGACTGTGTAGAGGAGCAATACTCAGTAGAAACAAACTTCTTCTGATCTGCCTTACAGTGGTAACTCGGTCTGTGGAGCGTTGCAGTATCCTCGTCACTTCGCCTTGGTGGGTGTTTGGTGCTGAACGTGTAACTTCGTATTGCAAGCACAGCCCTGACCAATAGCGCTCAGCAGCGAAGCACAAATATGCCCTTGAAGATATGGCCAGCTCATATCTCAAAGCAATATAAATTTACTTGTATTGAAGTGTCCTGTAATAGTTAATTGTTACTTGAATATCTGCGATGTTAAGTCCGATGCATGAGAGTCCTTTTAGTCCTGTGGGTTTGGGTAGTCGAGGGGAGTGTTTGTACGATCCTTAAAGAAGGCACAGACACTTCAGCTGGCGACAACCCTGCGCGTCGCTGCTGTGTGTGGGCTCGGCACGCGGGGTTTTGTCAGCCCCCTCAAGCCTTTCAGGTTTGCTTTCCTTGATGGAAGGGGCAAGAGCTGTTTCCTTCACAGATTTTATCACTTTGTTTTTCTGCATAGAAAAATACTTAAAAGAGCTGGAGTATTTTTTTTCAGTAATTATTTAGTTATTTTAAAATGAGTAAGTGTTGTTTCAATGAGCCCAGGTGAGCTAAGAGTCTTCTTAGCAAGATGGTCCATTGCTTCTTTCTTTCAACCTGAATCCTTTACGTAGTTTTGATAGGTGTAGTTAGAGAATTAGGCTTTCCAAAGAGTTAAAAACCTTCCTGTTATGTCCTCTTGCTACTTCCCCTGGTGTTCCGTAACATCGTGTTTTAACATGATAAATAACAAGTATAGAAAGTGATGTCATTAGGTTTTGGTGTGCAATAGTAAAGGTGAGAAGACAGTGCATAAAGGACCAAAAGTGACAGAACTGCTGCCAAAAGGCGCCAGCCAACCGCCTACGTGTTCCTGTAAACTTGGTGCTTTCTGTTAACGGAATTACTTCTGCCTCCAAAGGACGACCTGGAACGTTTTGGGGAGGGGAGAGGTCGATAGGAGCAGGTAGCAGCCGTGAGCTTGAGGCTCGGTCGCTGACTTCAGCACTGGTTGTCGGTGTGGCCGGAGGAACTGCCAAACAGACCTGGTGAGATCACAGAGGTGGTATTTTCCTTTTCTGGGGTAGAGGACTGAAAGGAAAAGGGCTGGGTTCTTTTCATCCCTGGGAGGTTCCTTCTTGCTCCTGACCCTCAGTGAGGTTTCTCTTTAAAGCTTTTTTAAGTCCTCTTTAAGGAGAAGTGGCCTGTTAAGTATTTAAGTTTAAAGTTTTTGTTTCGAAGACGTTTTACTACCAAATGCTGAATGTAACTGCCATAAACTTCAGGAAAAAAAGCCACGAACATGATCCCGTTTCCCGTAGGTGAGTTTCTGGTGAGCGCGGTGTTGGTTCGTTATTGCTCGAAAACGTTGATGTTCTGTTAAGCCAAATTCTCGCTGTAGTTGGAGAGCCCGCTGCCGCGCCGAGGCTGGGCCGGGTGCAAGGGGGCAGGAGGCTGGCACGGAGCAGTGGGAGGAGGCAGCTCCGTCCGGCAGCGAAGCTTCGGGCGAGCGAAGCGTGCGTGTTTGGCAAGAGCGCGATGCGTGTGGCCGTGCCGGCAGCACGGCAGGAGAGCGATGGAAGGCTGCTCCCATTTGGGTGGCAGCTGGTGACTTGGCTGGGCCTGTACTACTTGAGAATTAATCTCTGCTGAGTTCGTAGTGTGTGTTCTGTACCTTTTTAATTGTGCTTTACCTCTGTTTAAAAGCTTTGTACTGCCTCTCCTCTTTGAAAACTGGTAAAGCCTTTCTACATCTAAATTAACGAGCTTGCACAATCTTGTATACAAGAACCCCATCTTGTCTCTTAACGTGATTATTAATGTATTATTCTGTAAAAAAACTGATTAAAAGGAGAGCAGTTTAACCGCCTGAGCTTCATGTTTCTGCCTTGGTCCTGCGCTGGAGATGGCATCATGAGTGTGAACAGCTCGCTGCTAACATTTGGTGTTTAGTGTCGTCTTATTTCATAAGAAACGATCACGTAGGATCTTGGCCGCCGCCCCT
>NW_009729588.1:3810-4513 GCF_000703405.1 Apaloderma vittatum | reverse complement strand
CCGGGTGGGCGCCGTGGTGGACCCAGGGCGGCAGTGGCGCATGAGCTTGGTCCCCGCAGTGTTATTGACCTTGATTCTCTCTCATTTGCATCCAGCATTTTTCATCCTCTGGAATATGGCGTTTGGGGACCTTTCCATCATTAAGTGGATTTACAGCAATTTCCTTATGTGTTTTCTCCAAGGGATTCTGTTATGAGAGGCACATTAAATCTCCATTAATACCTCATTATCCGACTGATAAGATTACCATGATAATGAGGCAGAAATTCTAATTGTTTCACTTCTTATTGTGCCTTTCATTAAATCATATACCTGGAAGTCGCGGGTGGAGAGGCGAGCACCAGCCTGCAGACCTCGGGAGGTGAAACCCGTCCGTGTCCCCATCCCCTGCTCCTTGAGGGACGATGGGACGTGCCGGCCGTTCCTCCTGGCTTCTCTTCCACCAGGGCCGTTGGTAGCCTCTGCTGGGGAATGTTATTTTTTGGGGAGAGCGTGTTTCGTGCAGCCCCGTGCCATGGTCTTACGCAGCCGCTCACTCCTGCGGGGGTTTTAAGCGCAGGGGTGTGGAGCTGCCCGCGCGTGTGGCCTCCTTCGGAGCTGTTACAGCCCATCAGGTCAATGATCCATGAACTAAAAAGTCTCTAAGCAGGAGCAATTATTGTCTATCATGTGTCAAAGGCGCCCGTATTGACCCCGATAGATG
>NW_009729588.1:3035-3559 GCF_000703405.1 Apaloderma vittatum | reverse complement strand
CCAGCCCCTCTGGCTCCTGCTCCCCCAGGGTGGGCACAGGGGTCCCCTGGGGCCAGCACAACCTGGGCTCTGCCTCGGGAAGGGGTGACACCTTATCGGGGCCACGTTGGTCACACGCTGCTGGTGAGAGCCCCTTGTCTGGGCCAGATGCCCACAGTCTCGTTGGGAAATGCCGCCAGGGCCTCGCTTGGCACTGGCTCCGGCTCCAGATCAGGCAGTGACCCCCAAGCCGGGGCCCTGGCGGAGCTGTGCCCCGAGGGGTGATGGAGCTGGCGACCCGGCCCTGGCCCCCTGCCCAGGCTCCTTGCATCCTTGCAGCAGAAAATACCGTTTTCCCATACAAGTGGACTTTGTTAGGCTCCTGCGCTAGAGAGGCGATGTCTCCATAGTAACTGGCACATTTAGAGGGCAGCAGGCGCGGGGAATGGGAGACAAAGCCCGTCCGGAGCTGCGGGCACAGCCCCAGGTGCACCCCTCCGGCACGGCGATGCTGCCAGAGTCGGGGGCACAACCCCACGCCCACC
>NW_009729588.1:2509-2798 GCF_000703405.1 Apaloderma vittatum | reverse complement strand
CCCCCACGCAGTCCAGCCACTTCATCGCCACGTCGCTGGCAGAGTCGTTGGGCTGGGGTTAATCAACATTCATTCATGTTTCCAAGTGTAAATTGAGCATTTGTTTAATTATGTGTAAGTAGCAATACATTCTGGCCATTATCTAAATCACTATTTTATTTCCTGGATGTGGTTTCATAATGCTGGGTTTGTGCTCTAGCCTCTGCATCATTAACAGAGAAGAGTTAATGAATATAAAAGCGTAAAGGCTAATTACACTTTAATTTACAATCATGGTCTCATTTTTGGA
>NW_009729588.1:2101-2307 GCF_000703405.1 Apaloderma vittatum | reverse complement strand
CGCTGCCACAGTGATGGTGCTGAGGGATGTAAATTGGAGCCCGAGCGGAGAGCACAGTTCACCTGAAGGAGACAAAGATTTATTGGGCTGCAGATGTTGAAAGCAAAATTCAGCAAGACTGCTGACTCGAGCGCTTTGCAATATTTACAATTACTGGCGATCTAATGGCGCGCTTTCCAGCGAGCGAGGCTCGGAAGGGGCAGGGA
>NW_009729588.1:670-1915 GCF_000703405.1 Apaloderma vittatum | reverse complement strand
CCCACACATCTGGCCGAGCCCACGGCTTCATCCGAGGACTTCCCTCGGGTCTGGGGACTTGTCCAGCACGCAGCCTCAAATTCTCAAATCCCAAAATCCAGCGTGGTGGGAGAGCAGGGCCTGGGCTGCAGGGCTGGAGCACGTGGCTCATGTACTGGTGAGCAGGCGTGTGCACACGCGGGTGCGCCTGTGCTTTGCGGTGGTTTTTTTTTGTATTCTCAAAAATGAAATAAAAGCCGAGTGCCGACTGCAGGAGGGAGCGGTGGCCTCGGAGCGAGAGGCTCATTCTCTCTGCCAGGCTGGCTGCCTGCAGCCGGCAGAGGAAATAAATCTCCCTGAGAAAACCACTTTGCTCACACAATTTCAATCCAACAGGGCACAGTGGCATCACTCACTTCTTGTTTTATTTAGCTGATAATCTTTTATTGGGCCAGCTGAGCCCTGTGGAAGCACGATGCCTTTGCCGGGCTGCCGCAGGCGCTCGGAGCCAGGAGGGCAGCGATGCCTGGTGGCAAATCCTCCGCTGGTGGCTCAGCTCAGGCAGCACCGCAGCCGTGCCAGAACGCGTCTGCTGCCCTGCCACCCCACACAAGCATGGAAGGTCCCCCCAGTTTTGCTCCCGCTGCCCGTGGCTGGGGGCAGGACGTGTCCTTTGCTCACCAGGTATCTGAAGGTGACTCAGGGCCATCTGCTCAGCGGGATTTAGAGGACTCAGCATTTGCGGCGGCTCCGGAGGCTCTGCAAATGCCTCTCCTGGTGATGGATGTACTTGGGGACAGGTGAAGCTCCTCCACCAGCATGCACGGTCACAGGTACCTGGTTGCCCTTGCTGGGGACGTGGGTGCTGCGGCTCTGCCATCCCCACAGGTCCCTGCAGGTGCATGTGCCCAGTGTTGTGAGCATCTCTCTCTCTCTACTATAGGCACCTGGGGCCACCTCATTTTCCTGCCCTCCTCCCCCTGCTGATGCAGGTGCCATGCCACAGCCAAAACCTTGCGGATCTCTCAGACAGGTTTGTCATCCGGCTTGGCACCGAGCGGCAAGGCCACGTCACTACTGAACACATCCAGCAGGCTGAGTGCCTGCAGCCGCTAATTGAAAGCGTTCACAATTGGGAATTAATGTGAGTTAGGCACACTCCCTGCACTAGTGAAGATTTGCTTTTCAGAAATCCGTGTCTGCTAAAGGTGGCAGAGGAAGAGCAGCCGCAGTGCCCCGTCCCGTGGCCCGGGGGGCGCTCGCGCC
>NW_009729588.1:0-485 GCF_000703405.1 Apaloderma vittatum | reverse complement strand
CCCAAAAGCTCAGCCATGTCCTGTTTGCACATACTCGGGTGACGCGCAGGACTGGTGTGCCAGAGGGGCCCCAGGTGACACCCAGTTGTGCCGAGCCCGGCTCGTCGGGACCTGCTGTGCTGCAGGGCCTCCCGCCCACAGCTCCAGCAGAGGTGGCTGCTGCTCTTCCCAGCACAGGGCTGATGCGCAGAGGAGCTGCTGGCGAGCTGCAGGTTGTCCTGCTCATACACCACCCTGAGAAATGTGGCACCCGGACCTGCTGCTCAGGTGTTTTTGCGGCGCCTGCCAGGGGTGCCGGGGCTGTGGCTGTTTGGGGAGGTGCGGGTGCGATGGGTTGTGCCTCGCCAGGACTCACAGCTCGTGCAGGAACCTTTGCAGCTGCACCGATGGTCTCCCACGGAGGGTGAGTGGGGGCCCTGGTCCTCCCATACCTGCTCTGCTCCCCTGCAGCCGAAGGTGTGGGACTCGTGTGCTGCTCGGGGCGG
>NW_009729587.1:0-826 GCF_000703405.1 Apaloderma vittatum | reverse complement strand
AGAGCTAGAAAGGGAGGACATGGCACCTCGCCCCCGCTGTCAGCACCGCGGGTTCATCGCCTGCTCTCCTCCGAGCGATCTCCAGCCCCAGTGTGGGGCAGGGGGAGGCTCCTGCCGAGCCCCGGGGGTGTCACGTCCCCGTGTCCTTGGGCTCCGCACCATGCAGGTGTCCCCAGCAGCCAGCTGCTGGACCTGCTGGGCCAGAGGGTGGCCCTGGGAAGTTGCCCATGGGGCCGGTGCCAGTAAGTGCTGGGCACCCACCGTGGCTGTCCTGAGACCCCCCTGGGCCCTGCTCACCGCAGGGGAGGTGACAGGAGAAGCAGAGCCAAAACCGCCTCCTCCAGTCCCTGACATTTAAGGCACACTCCTGGCCTCAGCCTGACAACACCAAGAGATGCACAGTGTGGTTCTGAGGACAAGGCAAGGGCGGTGAGAGATGCCCAGAGCCAGAAGCACCGCAGAGCAGGAGAGGAGCTGTTGACCCACCACGCAAGGCAGAGACAGCTGCTCACTCCTGCCCTGCTGCTGCTTGCCAGCCTGTAGCCCTCCCCCAGGGCCAGCTTGGTTTTCCTCCTCTCTCTGAGCAGCAGGAAGCTGCTGCCATCAGGAGCATCCTTCGCTCCCCTTCCCCAGGGACCCCAGTGGTGGATCAGGGTGGTTGGTTCCCAGGGCACCTGATTCCCCAGGGATGCAGCTGGCAGCGCTCCCCCCTCTGCCTCTGCAACGACTGCACTCACTGCCCTTTCCTCCCACTGCCCTGAGAGCCATCGGCTGCTGGCGTGAGTCACCGCGGCCACATCCCAGAGGGAGACGTGGCTGCAGGAGC
>NW_009729586.1:0-7961 GCF_000703405.1 Apaloderma vittatum | reverse complement strand
CGTCTACCGCTCCCCCGCCGGGGCAGGCTTGGAGCAGGAGTTTCAGCCCATGCTTCTGCGGGGGAGGAAACAGCAGCGTTTGCAGTGAGGAACACAGAAAGTTCTTTTCTAGCTGCTAGTGAAAAAGAAAAAAAAAATCGAAGGAAAAAGAAAAGAAAAAGAAAAGGAAAATGGGGAGGGGGAAAAAGTGAGAAAAAAAGGGTAGGAAATAGAAAAGGGGAAAAGGAAGGAAAGAGAACAAAAAGAAAAAAAGGAAAAAAGGGGGGAAAACGGAAAAAAAAGGGGAGAAAAAGAAAAAAAAATGCCTGGTGTTCATGAGGCTGCAAAAGCCTTGCTGGGACCAGATCCTCACCCTGTGATGGATTGTGCCAGCCCTGTGCACCGATCTGTGCTGAAGGGGTGAGGATCTGGCCTCACGCCTTCCCATGAACCAAATCCAACATCAAAGGGCACGCGATAGGCAATGTGGAGCACACATGGGAGGCTCACAAAGGCTTTTCTGTCAAAATGTGTTTCCTGGTGTTTTTCTACCCTACCAGACCTAGTCCCCTGGCACCTCTGTAAGACTGTGGAGAAGCAGCAGGGACCTACAGATCTCTAGAGATGGGCTGTGCATACATACAGATTCTCAAAGTGAGCCTGGGGAGACGCTAGTTTCCTTTCTTCCTCCATAGGATGCAGTCACTTGCAGTAAGTTAATAGTCATTGTCATCCAGGGATGGTTTTAATTATCTTTTTTGACCTCTGCAGATTTTAACTCATCTTCTGATACTTTGCTGAATAAACTGGGCACCAGTCAAACACTCACTTTCAAACCCAGCCCTCACAACCAGTGTCTCACCTGCATCACATCTACACTGTCAGCCAGCTCCCAGTTCAGCCAGACACATCAACTGTTTCCACCTCAAGTCCAAGAACTTGATAGACAACCCTCTACCCCTGCTTAGCGATTGTTGTTGCCCCTCCTGTGATCTGCCAGGGTTTGGAGGTGCAGCTGAATCTGAGATAGGTTGTAATGGGAAATGGAGGAGGATTTTAAGGCTCTGGACTGGTGAGGAGAGAAGATGGGAAACGGAATTAAGACCATCCAGTTCTGCATGAATATTCAAGAGAATAGTCATATAGGCAGTTTAGGTAAGAAATGAAATAAAGTTCTGAATTTGGAGGGAATCAGGAATTTGTAGCACATTTCAATCATGATTTGTTTCTGTATTTTTTTGGAAAATTTTTCATTAGTTCACACCCTGTTATTCTGAGAGATTATAAAAAAGAGCGATAGGTTCATGTGCATCAAGTAATATAGTATACTACAACATACACTATATATTTATATACTGATTTCTCATTGTCATAACAAATCTAGACAAAAACTTAACACTTTTGCAGAGATTCCAAGACATGGCATTTAGAAGGACTCACTGCAATACTTCATACTGTCTACACCCAGGAAGCTCCCTATTACATAACTGGGACACAAGCCCAGCTCAGAAACACACCAACACTGGGGATTACATGGAAATCTGGTGTTTAAATGCAGACTACCTTTTTCATATCATCATGCCTTTACCAAGCAACTTCCCAGGCACCAGGGAAGTCTCTGAGATGCCTGAAGTTCTGCTCTGCACATGCACCAAAGACTCTTCGTCTTGACAGGGATAAGCATGTATCTCACACCTAATCCCATCCGGATTCTCAGACAAAGCATTCCTCCTCCTGGAGGAGCTGGCTCTAGCAGTGCACATGTAACACACACAACCTGTGTGCTGTTTACATGAACAAATGCACAAAACACAGTGGTACCAGAGCGCTTTGGGGAAATGCCAGCAGTGAGAGAGTGCCGTCAGTCCTGTTTTGCAGGGTGAGTTGTAAGAGTTACGCAGGCCCACTTGGTCCCCATGTGTTGCCAGGTCTAGTCGAGAGGTGGCATCCCTGCCCATGACAGGGAGGTTGGACTAGATGATCTCTAAGGTCCCTTCCAGCCTAGGCCATTCTTTGAGTCTATGATGATTCTATGACTTGATGGAGCTAGTGAAGTCCATCTTCTTCGTCTTCTTGCTTTAGGGAATTCACAGTCACATCTCCCTTTACTGTGGTGTGTGGCTTACATAATATCATGCCTCTGAAGTACAGGGAGACAAAATAGTTGTCTTTCCTTTTAGGCTGTGTTAATCTGCATGGCACAATTAATGATTTGTCCCCTATTCCCTTCTCCCTTCTGTGCCAACACCAGAATATCCTCTACCGAGACATCAGTATAATGTTACAGAGGGTGGGATGTAGAAGTTCAACCTCCCTAAAGAACTGAATAAGGTCCCCAGATCTTCATTTCCTCAAAAATAATGTATTTTTCAGTTTCTTATTGAAATTATTTGTTTTCCACCACCACACTACAGGAAGCCATTGAGCTGGGCAGTCAGGTCCCTGACAGGCCTAAGTACTGTTAAGCTGCTTGCAGGGAAGTGATGGAAGATTTTGTTCCCTTGGGAAAAAGGCTGGGAGGGGGGCTTCATTAGTATTAGCTTACTGCAGATGGAGTCCCTGGGGAGCACACACATACTAGATGCCTGTTCTTCTCAAGGACAAATCCTACCACCTGTGTGCTGCGACCACCTCCACCACCCACCAATGCTGCCCATTCCCTCGCCATGGCTCCTCGTCCTCCCTACGTCCCTCGTTCAGAGGTTACATTGCCCTTAACACCTGAAAAAATGAGGTCCTTGAAGTCCAACCTGACCTCTGCTGAGCCAGGCTAAACTCAGCACAGGTGAGGAAGACTTTGAAAGTGTATCTGCATTGCTTTAATGGAAAAGAACTCAAAGGCCCAAACCCATGCATCTTTTAGTTGTTGAGGCTACAAGAATAAGGAGTAGAGCATAGGGTTCAAAAAGAGAGATCTCAACCAAGTCTTCCTTCTGTACCTGTCAGTACAGTCTCTCAAAGAAATTTATTCCAATAAATAGTTTAAGAGCCATGGGGTGGTGCTGAAATGGAAAACTTATCTCTTTACACTGGCACTCAAATCAGTGTTTCCCAGAATTCACATAGCTGATCAATAGGGGAGGATCTGGGGAGGTACAGTGTTTGGTAAAGAAAGAAAGCACAGAGGCATGTTTCATATGCCCAAGGCCTTAATCTCTCCCTACTCCACCCCCATAAAATTAACCACATAATTTGTAATCATTCATAAGAGTTGGAATTGTCTTGACTTTTAAAAGACTTTTCTCATTAGGCAACCCTTTATTCCTTGTAAAGCATATTATTGATCTTAATATGCAGAAAATGCCATAGCTAACAACTCAGAATGTCTGTGCCATTTTTGCTAAACCATGAGAATTGATGAGGTTTGGCAGGACATTAAAATATTTAACATTATAGCTTTGAGAAGGCTTTTATGTGTCTATATTAATACGAAAATCTTTTAACAGGAAAAATGCTTTTCTCTGCTCCACTAAAATCTCCAGTGAGAGCTGATTCTACTTGCATTAAACCCAATGGGAGGTTCATTACTGACTTCAAAGTCAATTGCAAGAAGAATTCCAGTTTGGAAAATTATGACTAGAAAAAAAAAAATCAGCCTTTTAGTCATGTGACTAGTGCCATTTAAATTAGCATTTTGTTATACTCCCTGACACATCAGAAAGCATCTGGAGTTGAGACATTTGGCTTTGCACACTACCAGCCTGAGCCTGGTGGAGATGCCAACTCCTATGACATCATGTCATCTGAACCATGTGAGATGGACCAGGTGATGCTCCCAGAGGAGCCACAGGCTTCTATCACATCTCTCTAAGAGTCTACTTTTGAGAATTTTTTTTTTTTAATTTTAACTGCCCAGATCTCTGTTCTTATCATCCAAACATAATTTGCAAGGCTGAGCTCTGTCTGACTCTCTGTCTTTACAGAATTATGCATAGGCTGCAGAGCTCAAGGGAAGTACTACAAGAGGCAGCAGGGTGTTCAAAAACCAGACCACAGAGCATTATGAGATCTAAATAAGTAACTAGGACAGGGAAAATGTATCTGGTTCAATTCCTTGTCTCAGTAAGGAGTATTTGCCAGATGATTAATTTACCACATCCTGGTCCACTGTAGGCTGCTTCAGGGCTGTGGCAGAGCCTGGGCAAAATGGACCATCATCACCTTAGGGCTGCAAGAGCATCTCCAGGCACTCCTGCATCCTGTGAGCCTGAGCACTGCCTCAGGCTGATGCATGCCAGCACTGACCCCTGCAACGCATGTGTCCTCTGACTATGCATCTTTGCATCTGAGACAGAAGAGGAAAATTATTCAGGCTAACCAGGCAACCTAGAAGGAGGCTGTGATGAAAAGGAGGTTGTAAAGTTCATGTGTATCTTTGTCTTTCAGTTCTGAGCTCATGTGAGGGCACTCCGATCCTATGGGCACCTGGAGCACAAAGGTCCTTCTTGCCTGCATTTCTCTTAAAAGTTCGAAGGACAGAGCTCAGGGGTCAACAGACATTTCTTGGACCTTTTTTAACATTAAACAAAGGCTGGTACACTGAATTTTGACTGTGAAGCTCATCCCCAGGTTTTCCTGAGGCGGGCAATTAAATTATGAGCATCAAGTTATTTGTAAAGATCGGATTTGCTTTATCACTTGCAATCATTCCCTTACACCCAGAAGGAAATAATCTCTTGTAAGTGCTAACAGGAAAACAGCAAAATGTAAAATTTGTGTCCTGTAATCATACTTATTCCTGTACACAGCAAGCTCTAATGCTGGGATCTTTTAATAGCTTTTTCTGTATTGGACTCTTTGTTTGGATGTGGTTTTCCTCATGTATCCTAGTAACATGTTTAGTTAATTTATACTGTGTGTATGTGTAGACAGATATACACACATCCATATGTATGCACACACATAGTCCTCATTAAATAAGTGTTAAACCTCCCACAGCAGAGTTAGGTTTGGAGGGCAATAGGGCTGAAAACCAGAAGTCTGTTCCCTTTGCAGAGGGGTACCGTGGAGACTGCTCCAAGGAGGCACATGCAGCCTCCCGCAGGGATCTGGAGCCCCCACACCTCTGGCATGAAGGTTGCTCTGAAGCGTGAACCCCAAGAAGGATTAAAAATCCTTATTTCTCACATGTTCAAAAGCCCTTTGGAGGGGCTAGGCTCGTCATCCCCCCTCTGTCCCTCACTTGCACATGCAAAGTCTGCAGAGCTTGGTCAGTCCCTGGGTAGCAGAGGGGTTGCTGGCACATAGATTGGTGGTGTGAGGATTTGATCCTTAAATTGTTACAGCATCTTGGCTGTTGCAAGACAAACTCCAAATCCAGAAACATTTGGTGAAGGGTGAAGAAAAAGGCGATTCCACATATTGCATGGTAAAACACAAATACAACCTACTTCTCTTGTCTTAGGGGAAGACTCTCTCTTGGAGGACTCAATTCTGGCTATGTCTGTCTTTATTAAAACAAACAAGAGCTAGCTCTAGGGCTACAAAATGCACTCCTGGAAAAGGCATATACTCATTACTCTCTTTTTTTTTTCCAGGCCCACAAGTGGATCAAAAGATTCCTGCACTGTCATATTTACAGTAAAACTCTCTTCAAGGAGGATTCTGAAGACCTTAAGGACTGAGGAGTCTGGACTGGGAGCTAAGGAAAGGAGATGAATAATTTCCTTCGTAGATGGTTTAGAAAAAGCCAGCTGCTTTCTACGGTCATGCCAAACTAAGAGGAGATGGTCTGAGGTTAAGAAACACGTGGGATAATTTTCGTACCAAATGTGAAAAATGAGAAATTGCTTTAACATACAGTAACTTACCATAAAAACGTGATATGTATTACCTTCCAGCTTTAAAAGAAGACTTTATAAACTCTGCCATCTTTGCTTTGTTAAGGCAACTTTATTTTTTTTAATCATAATTTTGTGAGAAAACATAATGAAACCCTTCATGTTTTTATAATCTTGAGTAATATAAATATTTGGTTATTGAAACATACACCAAATATTGCAGTGTAAAATCTGCTGTGACTCATCCAATTTCTTTCATAATTAATAGAAAAAACTCACCAGGAGTAACAAGACTGCAAAAACGGTACTAATATTTATTGTATTTAATTTAGTAAAAAGCTCACTTAACTGCACAATCCTTTGCTTTATTTTCTCAATTAGTGTATATATTTGAAGAAAAATGTTGCATATCAACAATCTAACACCAAGAACTGATGCAGTTGTTAGTAAGTCACTGAGAAAAATCAACTAGTTTGCACTTTGATTTCTATCACTCCTGTTGAGTGATTCTTCAGGAATAAACATAGCTCTAGCACATGTAAACAACACAGGAAATTAATAACAATATTCTTTGGATTTATTTCAGATGTTGCATACTTTACGTAAATATATATGGCTTTCAATTGCAGTGATTTTCCAGTAAGTAATAAACTTTGCTCATTAACCTCCTCTTAAACTAAATATTTATTACTTTATAAGTGTTATTTCAACTAAATCAAGTGGATGTTCTTGTTAAATTAACGCAACAGATATGTTCAACCAGAGAAGCAGGATGGCTTCTTTTGAGTTGGGAAAACTCTGAGTTTCTGCTTTAACTTCAGAGAATGAGATGTAGTACAATATGTTGCTTTTTAATGTGAAAATATAACGTTGATAATATCTTTTTAAAATTAATCTACCTTTCCCTCATAAGCTCAGTGATAGAACATGAGGTCCTGGTTTGAGAGCGCCAGGATAAGAGTTCTCTGGGGCTCCTGGCACAGGGACCAGTCACAGTGAGGGAGGGGGGGCAGCCCATGGGGAGGAGATAATGGAACAGGTGACCCAAATGGACCAATCACAGAATTTTTTCCCATGGTGCTCAGTACATAAGGGCCCCTAAGATGAGCTCTGAGGTCTTTAGTGCTTGCTGGGCTGGGGGAACTGTTTTTAGTTGTTTGTTACCTCTCCCTCTGCTCCTGGTGTTCACTCAACAGAGGAGTGCTGCTCGTCAGAACAGGTTGTTTTCCTCTCTGTGTAGGAGTGACATAGCTCCTTTTCTGTTTTTTCCCCCCCCTTTTTTTTTTCTTTTTTGGATTATCATTGGGACTGTTGTCAGGTGATCCTATCTGCTGCCAAGTCCAGTCTGGGACCTTTTATTTTCTGTTTGGGAGCTCGTTGTCATCTGAAAGGCACACATCTCCTATTACCATATTCTACTGTGTCTTTGATCATAAATTTGCATACCTGTATATGTCTGTGTATAGTTTGACATTTTAATTATTAGCATTTTATTTTTTTCATAAAGTGGTTTAAGTTTTTTTCAACTTCAAAGTCTCTCTCCTTGGTTCTCTTGCTACCCTCCCCTGGGAAGGTGGTGGTGGAAGCACAGAGAATGTATGTCAAAGTCAGTGGCTGATCCAGCCTTAAACTTTGACACAAGGAAGAATCTCATCAGTTGGATAAAGATACATATATATGCTCTGTGAAGCTTGGGTTAGTAGTTTTTCACAGAACTAGCTTGATGTTTTCTTTCACTACCAGCCATAATTAGTTGATAGTCATCATCCCTGGAAGTGTTCAAAAATGTATAAATGTGGCACTTCAGGACATGGTTTAGTGGTAATGGTAGTGTTGAGTAGATGGTTAGACTAGATGATCTTAGAGGTCTTTTCCAACATCAGTGGTTCTATGATATTTTCCTAGAGTGACAAGTAGGATATCTTTTCTGAAAAAAAGCTTTTAAGTGCACAATTTTAAGAATATAAAGACAGAAATATTTTGCATTTTCTGTACCAACAGGAAAAAATACACATGAGGTATTCTGCTCTTATGATTGACATGATTTACCTTTGATTTCCAAAAAGTTGTCAGTACTGGCCACTGTGGAGACTTTAGGCCCTTAGAGAACTGTCGTGGGTTAGGGCTGGGCCGGCCTCTAACACGGACAGATGATCTCTAACCCCCTCTTGCCCCCCCAAAATGGGAAGGAAAAGGGAATGA
>NW_009729585.1:0-294 GCF_000703405.1 Apaloderma vittatum | reverse complement strand
CCACAAAAGTGACCGTGAATTTCTGCAAACTGTTAATTCCGAGCCGCTTCAGGGACGAGGAAAAAAAAAAAAAAATGTACGTCAGGAGGAGGGAGGTATTTTTCATGCTAAATGTAATTATTTATCGTTGCTTGCAGGAGCCAAACAATGAAAAAACTAACAATGGAATTCATTATAAACTTCAGTTATTGTATAGCAACGGTAAGTTGTCGTTACCTCATTTTTGAACGTCCATGTGCCGCAGAAAAGTCTTACTTTCTTTTTCAAGGCCTTTTGGAAAAGGATATAAAGATT
>NW_009729584.1:20732-20949 GCF_000703405.1 Apaloderma vittatum | reverse complement strand
TCCCATCCCATCCCATCCCATCCCATCCCTTGTCTCTCTTGCTTCCTACCACTGGGTCTTTTCCCTACCGCTTGTCACATTCCCCAAGAGGGAGGTGAAGCTCTTGGTTATTGTGTCTGTGCAGCCCCCACTGGAGAGTCCAAGGTGAGAAAGCGAGGACGGTGCTGGGGCAATGCTCGTGCCAAGTCGAGCGATGAGGCCGGGGCTCTGCATCCCC
>NW_009729584.1:18696-20701 GCF_000703405.1 Apaloderma vittatum | reverse complement strand
GAGAGGCTGGAGTCCGATGAGTTGCCGATAAATGCTCCAGCTTTCATTATTTAGACTTCACCATTTTCTCCTCTCATCTTGTTAAAGGATGTAATTTATGTTGTATGTGTCCATTTATGAGCCATTATATCCTAAATGAAAGAAGAGACGAAACATATTCTCTATTTAAAGCTTCCAAAATAGGCCTGATTAATATGTCCAATTGATTGTTCAGCTGTTCCACTTGCTAATCTGCAAAAACTAATTAGGCAAGTGGGAAACCAAAATACTGGGTCATTTCCATCATGTGCTAATAAATGTTCTTCAGTTTAGCAAATGTTTTGTTTCTACCATGGAGAAAGAATAACATTGGAGATAGATCTGGCTGCCGTGTAGAGAAAGCTGTGCTACAAGTTAGATCCATAATTGATGAGTCTGAGCAGACTGGCCTGCAAGAAAAATAAGTATTGACTTGCTAGGAAGCCTGTGTTTTGGGCCAGGCTGCAAACCAGCTTTCTGTGTTGAATCCAGTCAAGAAAGGGGGTGCTTCAACCAGGCACCCAAGCTAATGGCCCTTCCTTCCCTCTCACAACACCACCCCAGCTAAAAAAGTCTTTTTGCCCAAAGGATGCCTTCCCTCACATGTCTTAGAGGAGTTTCTGATATTCTAGAAGGTCCTCTTCCTCCCGATCAGAAATATTTCAGAGATTGTTTCCTTAAACTTTCCCTTTGCAACCTGCTGCTGAATAAGGGGGGTTGCTCTTGGTGCACAGCACATCCTTAACCGTCCCAGCTGCTAGCGAGGCTGGTGGGAGCTGCACGCTCTGAGGCCTTTGCTCCCGTCAGATGGGCACCCAGACCCGCGGACACTAGAAATGGATGACTCCGAGTCAGAATGAGAAGGCAGAGACAGAGAAAGCTGTGCAGGATCCGGGGCGGAATTTGACTGCAACCCAGCAGCAACGAGAAGCCAAGTGCTCATCTCCAAGTTTCATTAAGCCAAGAAGAGTTCGTTGAGATGCAAATGTATGCACTTTGTAAACAACCCTTTTTACTGCAGGTTAAAAGCCAGTTTCTGGAATCACATACAGAGGAGAGACAATTAAAGCGCCGCCCAGCCTGTGACTCGCATCGGCTCAGCACGAGCAGCACGGCTCCCCGAGAATAAAGAGCTCTTCCTTGATCAGCTTTATCCTCTCTTGTTTGATCTGGAACTTACACAATGAATATCTAATGCCAGCGTGTTCAGTACCCGGGACTCCTTAAAACTGAATAACTGATTCCATTAAAAGGGCATTAGCTCTGTACGCTCATAATTAATCTCCTCAAGAGAACTAATAGTTCAAAAGACTTGTATGGCGCAAGGACATTTTACATCACACAGTTCATTTTTCCTAATTGATTAATTTAAAGCGATCTCTAGAGCTGAGTTTTGTGGCACAGACCCTTTTCACCCCACACATAGGGAAAATAAATAGCCAGCAGCCAGCAGCTACACCACGATCCTCGCCTCCTGGCAAAGCAAGCAGGAGCACAGTGTGCACGGAGTCGGAAAAGGCTTTCAGGAGCCCTCACCGGCAGCTCACGGGGACAATTCAGAGTAGCAGCCGCCTCCTTTCATTCTGTAGCTCTGCTCCATCCCCTGGCATTCTCCTGCAGCGTTTCAAAGCAGAAACACCCTCACTGCCGACCTCAGCCCTTTCAGCGAGCACGCTTTGGAGAGCAAGGGCTCTTTGCCTGCAGACACGGCGCAGCCCGGGCTGGGGCAAGGAGACGGTGAAGGTGACAGCTCTGGCCTGTGCTAACTCTCTGCAGCACCTTCCCGCAGTATTTGCCCCTTTGTATCTCCCTGTGTGACATTTTCAGTGAGTGCCTTGTTCCTTCCCCACTGCCCAGTCGCAGAGGGTGCTGGTACCTGTCCCAGCCTGCGAGACCCAGTGCCCAGGGCCTGGGGGCTGAAGGGATGCTGCAGTGGTGCTGCACGGTGCAGGGATGCTGGAGGGACGCTGTGGGGATGCCGCATGGT
>NW_009729584.1:3948-18408 GCF_000703405.1 Apaloderma vittatum | reverse complement strand
GACGCTGTAGGGATGCCGTGGGGATGCCGCATGGTGCAGGGACGCTGTGGGGATGCCGTGGGGATGCCGCATGGTGCAGGGACGCTGTGGGGATGCCGCGGGGATGCTGCATGGTGCAGGGATGCTGTGGGGATGCTGCGTGGTGCAGGGACGCTGCACACTCTGAGGATGCTGCAGGGATTTCTGCTGCATGGCCAGTGGTTGTTCTCATCCCCTGCTTGGGTTCTGTATCAGCGACTTCGGCGCTGCCTTGATCCAGGCCTTTGCCAACGGTGTGGTGAGTGCAGCACATCTGGCGGCTGGTCCCGCCGCAGAAAGGGGCGAGTGACCCTGAGCCGTGCCCCCTCAGCACTGGCTGGTTTTTTTTTTTCCTGTGGATCCCGGTGCTGACCGGGTGGCTCCGTGCCCACGCTGCTGCCAAGATAAACCTCTGTAATCAAATGCTGTCCCGCTGTGCTTCCTGCAGCTTGTTGGAGAAAACTTTTATCGTGAATACAGAGCTCCGTGTAGCTGATTATATCAATTACTTTTCAGAACATGATTTTGATCCCAACACTGCTTCACTGGATCAGTAAATAGAAAGTGCTCTCAGAGAAAAATGGCTTTTTTTTTTATAACTGGCAAAATGCTATTGCTGCTGATGAGAGACACCACCCAGAGCGCGCGGTACAACACAAATGGTATATAACGAACCACAAGTATCATCTGCTAAATTGAAAACCATAATGTTTGCTGCTCAAACGGAACATTAACGTGATGTTCTGACGTGGCCACACCCAGGGGGGTGTTCACTTAGCTGGAGGTTGCCATCATCTCTAAGTTATTAGATTAACTTCTTATAATCAGAATTAAGAGAAAAGTTGTTTTACTGAAAAGTGAAGCCACAAGAAAGACGAAAGCCGGGGGGGCAGCTTGGGCCAGTGGTCCCACAGGGACAGGTCCCCCACCACACACAGGCACGCGCAGGGGGCAGAGGTAGGGGAGAACGCCTTTCTCCTTATCAAAAGGTGTTTTGAATGAAACCACTCTGGTTATTACGCTCAGAACCAGGTATCAGATGGACGAGGCGTGTGCTGGGTTACAACCACACCTCACTTCGGGTGCCTAAAAGGACAGACAGGCTTTAATAGCTGCTGCAAATGCTACATAATGATTTTCAGTTATTTAATTCTCCAAGAGGTTTGATGGCTTTCCCTAAGTCAAGGTTTATTTGCCTCCCCTCGAATGTCACACATAATTCTTGCGGAAATGTTTATTTGCCTAATGCAACTTTTAGTGTCCAGGTTATTTATTCCTTCTATTTGTCAGCTAAAAAGAAAGCTACCTTTAGCCTCCAGCCTGATTACTTAAAGTAATACGGTGGCTCAGGCTCTTTCATCTTCTCAGTGTGACTGAAATGCACTCACAGCTGAATGGCTTATCACAGGAATAATCTAGTTTTAAAAAGTATACGACATTTTAATGCACTTTGCATCGCACATAAGTAATCTGCAAGCTAAAACCTGATCAGAAACATCTATTTTGTTAACTGTGAGGATTAACCAATAAAGCGAATGTATATAGGGAAACGCAGAATGAGGGAATTACTGGTTTTTCATTGCCATTATTTACGTGACAAGTCCCTGCAAGGCCTCACTCAGACGTGGAAGGTCTGCACATCTGCATTACCGGCGCGGTCTCACATTCGTGCCAAGCGGCTCAGCAGCCCAACGTCTCAACCTCCCTGCGCAGACCCCGCTTCGCCTCCTCGGGTCTCCCACTAAAACGGCCAAGGTCCGAGCGAGCCGCCCCACTCTCCTTCCCCCTCCCCAGCTCCCAGGCTGGGGGCTCCAGCACAGCCCCACACTCCCACCTGCTCATCGGCCCCCAAAACACCGAGCTGGTTAAAAAAAAAACCAACAAAATATCCTGCCAGAAGAAATTACTGTATGTCAGAAACAATACTTTGCCCCCGGACTTTCTGCTCCCACTGACAATGAATCATCTTTCGGTATTAAGCAGCCACAGCTTTGTTATTAACAATCAATACCATTAAAATACACCTAAAACCTGACTAAATGCAATTACGGCACATCAAAGAATATTAGAGCTTAAAGGGTTTCAAAGACCGCTCAGCGAGGATCTGGGGTCCTGAGCCTCGGCTCCCTGCTCCGGACGGAGCCAGGGCGAGCGTGATGCTCGGTCACAAGAGCCGGGGGGAGCCCGGGGCGGATGGATGGGTCTCTCTGAGCTAAGAACCGACCTGCTCCACGCAGAGCCCCTCGCCGCTGGGAGCGTGATTCAGACGTCCAACACTGCAGAATTAATTTGGTGCAAAATAGCAACTAGCATAACAATGCTTCCCACAATTAAGTAAAAAGGGGCTCTGTCCAAGAGGAAATTATAGAGTGAGGTGACCTCCCACTGTCCCTGCAGGCGTGGGGCTGGGGAGGGTCTCGCTGCTGCACCACGTCCTCTCTGTTACCGGACACAGAAGAGGGTGGGTTTGGGATGGGGACAGATCCTTCTGCCTGTGGACTTACTTTGATGCGTTATTTGTGCGTGCGCTAAAACCAGAGGTTTTGCACAGTGTGAGAATGAATTAGACTTTGCCAGCAAGCTGTCACCTGCTCTGAGAGGTGTGAAAAAATTATGAGCTGCATTGTATTGGAAACTACAAATAGTGCTTACTCCCAGGAATAAACACATACATTTGAGCTATGAAGTTGAAATTAAGCTGTATACAGAACGCAGATTTATTTGGCGGGTTTGCGAGGAATTGGCATATTATATAGTTTCACCCATGGAAATCAAAGCTTCTGCCTATCATTCATAAAAATAATCACATCTATTACTCTGCTTCTCCCACAGCTCCATGTATTTGTGTGTCTAACCCCGTCCACCCCTTCCAGAGCCAACTTTCTGATGCCAGAGGGCACAGCCTGCACAGGGGACGTCAGTGCTGCTGGCCCAGAGGCTCAGCCACTAGCCCGGCCTCGGGGCCAGAGTGTTGAAACGATGCCCCTGAATTGTTGTCAAAGGGTCGGCTCGGGTGGGCCCGTCCCACTGAGTGCCTCGGTCCCTGCAGCCTGGGGACACGGAGCAGCCCCGCAGGACACGTCCCCTTTCCCCTTCGCTGCTCCCGCCCCGTCACCCCCAGCCGCAGACAGAGCAGTTTCTGCCACGTTTGTTTTCTGTGCTCTTGGTGCGAGCAGAACAGCTGGAGAAATATTACCTATTTTTATCCTCTTACACTGTACATAGTGTTTTCCCTCGGATGAGGCTGTCACAACACCTCCCGCTCCCTGTGCCAGGCTGGGTGGCCCCGGGCCGGGTGGACACCCGGAAGCCGAGCTCCTGCTGGGCCAGCTCTGCTGGGGAGGTTCCCCTGCGCCAACAAAAGCACCTGCCAGCAGAGCGGCTGGGTTACGCTGGTTACGGCAGCTCATTTTTCATGGTGCCATTCCCACTTGCTGGGAAAGAGCTATTTCTGTCGGGAAAGACAAGGCAGAAGGCAGCGTGTGAAACCTCTGAAGACTGACTGGTCTTTCCACAGAAACCCACCATCTTTCCTCCCAGCTGCCTGTTTTCCCTCAAAGGAACAGCAACAGTTTCCCCTGGACAAAATCAAGAGAACTTTTCACCAAGCCTGAGCTCAGTCATGGTCTCGCTGGGACTGCGACTGCATCCCGCATCCCACCCCAGCCCCCCAGGCGCATCCTTCACCTCGCTGCCTCCCCGCTCCTCCCACCAAAGGCACGGAGCCACCCGCAGCACCCCGGGGCAGGAGTGGGCTCCCCTCACCCTCCGGCATCGCTCCTGGCCTCATCCCAGTGACAACGTGTACCCCCCACACAACGTGGTGCCAGCAGTGTCCTCGGGTGGTGGCACCTGCAGCTCCCATGAGCCTTGGGGCTGTCTGGGCTCACGGAGCCGACCCCTCGAAGCCCAGCGGGAAGCTCAGCGTCCTTCTCTGGCGGCCTCAGACCAGCAGCTACTACCTGGCGTGACTCACCCGCAGCCGGTGGAGCCTCTCCCGAGGGCTGTTATTAGTACCAACAAAACGGTCCTCCTGAAGGATCCGCTGCTTCTGACAGACACTTAATTGCTCGCGCAGCTGGAGGAGGAAGGTCACGGCACTGAGGGTTTCCTGGGTCTGTTCCTAATGGCTCATTACCATAGGTGGGAGGACTCAGTTTGCTCCAGAAAAACCTGCTCACGTCCCGGCACTACCTGTGGTCCCCGGAGCTGCCGGCGCAGGCAGGGGCGAAGCCGGGAGCTGCTTCACAGTTTGTGTTCAGCCAAAACGGTGAATGCAGAGAGAGGGACCGCGGACAGCACGGCCAGCAGGAAGAAAGGTGGAAAGGTCTCGACTGTATCTCACTGGAGGCACAGCAAAGGGAACCCACTTGTAGAAACCTCATTATTTGGATTTAAAGTACCTCCTTACAGCTGGTCACTCATGAAGGAACACTTACAATTATTTTTAAAACCAAAGCTGCTCTTTTTTTATGCCACAAACACAGAAGGACTACGATGAGAATGCCCTGGGTTTGCTATAACAGCAACACTGCTGAACTCAATCAACCAGTGGCAAATGTGTGTATCCAGGAGAGATCTGAAGGTTGCCAACACAAAGCATTATTATTTTTAAAATAACTGTTACAAAATGCACCATCGTGAGCATGAAAATTGCTTCTGTTAGCACACATCTGGTTGACGTGTTTTAACATGGATTATTTGCTTGCGAAATCCGCACGAGCCCGGAGCTCGGAGCGCCGGGGCTCTGCGGTGCGGTGAGGATCAGAGGAGAGGTGGGGAGGGAAAGCACTGCGCATCCAGACCGTTTGAAAATCGAAAGACAGAACAAAGTGCTGGAAGCCCACGGCACAACTGCTGGCCCAGCCATAAACCTTCTCCTGAACCTTCCCTGGGTGCCCCGGGCTGGACCGCGGCGGCGAGGAGGGACCCCGGGACACTCCGTGGGGCGCTCGAGCCAGCCTCACCCCCGCCTTGACTGTTCAAAGCCCCAAACTGCAAACCAGGGGAAAGGAAGCTCAGGATCTGCACGGGGGCTACTAGGCAATTAATCTTTAAACATTAAAAACTAAAATTACACCTTCCATATTGAAAACAGGCATTTAAGAGCTCACAGTCCCGGAAGCATCTCAAGGGCAATGGCAGCCACTCATTAATGCCGACAAAGGAAGCATGGGCTCTAATTTGTCTTGAGTCAACTGTCTTTGGCTGAAGGCCATGGAGCTGGTGAGAAATGCTGGTGAGGTAATGAAGAAATTAAGGGGCTTCTAAAATTATGCAAAATGATTTTACCTCTATTGCACGAAGCTGATCTAAATATAAACAGAAAGGAAAGAAAACACTATGCTACTTATCTGAAGCACTAGAAGAAGTCTTCAGAATTGATCCTTGCACTTTATTTTCTAGTTGTTATTAAAGAATTCAGTCATAATGGCCAAATTTATGAAAACTTTCTATTCCCTCCTCGGCTTTTATTATTTTGCTAAGTTTTATTTAAGTGGAGACCTATATTCTTGTCCAGACCAATTTACTTGTCACCTAAATAGGTCGTAAAATGGTGCCACTTACCAGTTTAGGAATTAAATCTACTGAAGAACGCGCATTTTGGAGTTTTTTGACAGACTCTGGAGGTGAGAAAGAAGCTCCCATCCCATCCCATCCCACCCCATCTCATCCCATCCCAGGAGCTGCAGCAGCAGGCATCAGCTCAGACCTTTGATGACTTCATGCTGTGTCTCAGGAAAGGCCACAGAAATCAAAGGATTGCTTCCCAGGATTTTGGATTACTCCCTAACAAGTTCAGAGCTTGCAAATTGCTTATGGGTGGGGCACCCCGACAGATTCTCCATGCCCCGTCCCCAGTTGCCCCAGAAGAAGAGCGGATCCGATCAAGAGCTTCCCCGCGAGCACCGTGCGGCGCCATCAGCGAGCAGCCCCCTCCCCATGCACGGACCCCTCGGGCGCCCCTGAATACGGAGGGAGTGGCTCTCCCCAGGGGACTGGCATTTTACTCAGCGCCCCTGGGGAAATAAAGCTTTTGAAATCTATAGGGTTTAAAATGGCCCGTATGGATTTTCTATTTCCTTTGCATGTAAGGATGGAGATTACACGCTCATTTCTCAGAAGCCGAGGGGCTGCACACAAAAGGCTTAACGACGCCTATTGTCAGGAGAAAAACACTCCCCATCCGTCTTCCATCAGCTTCATCCGAGACCTTTGAAATTTTGATTATGCCCAGGGGTACATGATGATGGCGGAAGACATTAGGGACAGAATCAAGAGGTGAGCGTTTCATTACAATGAAAATACAGGATTTGCCTGCAAAAAGCAGAGCTGCTCCCGCTCCGTGGGCACTTCCCAGCGCGCAAGCACCCGGGTGCAGGCAATGCACAGAAGCAGTTTCTCCTCCAGACAGTTCCCTCTCACACCAGCTACGGGGTTCAGCCAGGACAAAGAGGATCCATGCAGGAATGTGCTGGAAATCACAAAATGTTGGCTTTTGGGACTTCCTTTGCACTGGGCATCTCTCAGTTGCTTCTGAAGCATTTCCATGTTTGACACGCACTAACAGGCAGCTGCTTCCTCTACGCATCTCCTCTGCACTGATCCCCCTTCTCTATTTATGACTTGAGAGTACTTCTCTACCCGCACTAATGGCATATTGCATTCGCATTAATGCCGAGTTAATTCTTCACTATTAGTATCCAGAGGTTTAATGATTAGCTACTTACTTTAAAATAATTATTTTCATTGTCAGTCATGTAAATCTAGCGAAATAATGAAGCATCAAGAGATTAGGCACTTGGCACTAATAAAACAAACCACGTAGGTAATAATAATATAAACAAGGTATGGGAAATCATCAAATATGTGACAATTATTTCTATATTTAATGCAACTACCTTCATGACTCTCTCCTGAGTTAGGAAATTACTTATTTCCTTGAAGTGAGTAAACACGTTGTAGTGTGGGGCAGATCCCCCAGCACACAGAGCCCTTGGGGCAGACAGAAGATGCTGCAGAGCACAAATCCCACCCTCCTCCCGCCCCGGGTCACCGCGTGGTTTTGAGTCTCTCCTGAGAAACCCACAGCACTTTGGTTCCGTGCTGCTAAAACTCACGGCGGCGGCTCAGACCGAGACCAGGCACCCCTTCAACCCTTGAACCCCAACTCCCAGGTCAGGCTCACGTGGGGACGAGAAGATGCGATTTGCTCCCTCAGCAACTGGGCTGCACCAGCTCCACGTCGTCCCCCGCTGCCACCAACGCAGCCCGTCCGCCCGCACCCTGCGCCAGAGCAGAGCCCCCCACCTCAAAGTGCCCAAACCCCCAGAAGCCAAGGCAGGGCCCATCTGTGGGACTAGCAATCGCACCGAACCCGCTCTGAGGCCGCTCCCGACTGTGTTCCCTGAGGCGCGCGGCTCTGCAGAGCCATCACCTCGGGGTGACGGCAGCTGCTTGTTAGTTGACTTTGCCGGGGAGGAGGAAGAGTGTCATGAGGCGACAGCTTGAGATTGATGAAGTGGGTAACGAGAGACGCAGTGACATTGGTTTTGCACCGCAGAAGGCTGCGCGTGAAGCGATCGCTCCTCCGACACCTCCTCGCGAGCTCAGCGCCGCGGAGCTGGGCAGCACCAGGAGCTGCCCCACAGCTGTTCCTCACCTCCACACGCTGTCTCGGTGGTTTCTTTCAAAACTGTGCGGTACCCCGGTCGGTGAGCACATGATACAAAGTGCCTACAAGACCACACCAGCCCGCAGATGGACGCGCTCCCAGTGTCTTGGCGGCAGGACCGGCGCTCTCTGCAGCCAGGACGCGACAAGAAGAGAGTGAAGCAATTGAATCGGAACTTTGGGAAGACCCAGGCGCTCCTCTCAGCTAGTGCCACCCGTTTGCTACTCAGCTCAACCTGTATGTTGGGAAATTAGCCGCAGAATTAATTTTCTCGGGGAATGTCAGTTCAGATCACGTGCCCCTTTCAGAGAAACAGCTTTACCTCCAACTACGCCAGTTGGAAGAAGCAGGAGAACGTTCTTTCTTGAAAACGAGATGCAGGTCTTTCCGAGGCTCACGTTAATAGCACTTGCTGTAACCACAGAATAAACCTCTGGGGAGGTTTATTGCAGCCCCCAGCCTGTGCCCCCACCCCAATCCCCAGCCCAACACCCCTGAGCAGAGCCGAGAGCCGCCGAGGGCACAAAGCAAACCGAGTCCAGTGCTGCTGGTGCTGCCCGTCTCCTGAGCCCCCCCAGCTTTTTGCCGTTAAACCATTCTGACCTGTTATGGCCCCGGCATCCTTCAAACACCCTCCCCTCATTTAACGAGTGAGACTTCGCCGCGAGGAGCCTGACAGCCCCTTCATTCCAGCCCGGAGGGGTGAGAAACTGCTGACCCCAAGAGTGAAACGCCTAAAATTATTAGCGACTGCTTTGGTGGCAGGCTATTACACACACATTTCTGGTCAGCGATTAATTTAATCACGGTAAATGGTTCCACTGCTCACTTTGTGGGACTTGATGAAATAAGGGAATCCAGTACTTTTCTGAGTTACGTTCTTGAAAAGCAAATTTTTGGCACAAAGTGAAAGTTTAATTTAATTACAAAATTAAACTCACTTGTACTAGAAGAAGCAGGGCATCCTTAAAAATGTCAAGAGACCAGCCACGGAAAAGAAACAGCCTCGCGGTACCTGGGCTGCCAGCCCCAGAACCCAAGCCTAAAACGGTGAGCATCAAATCAAATTAAAATCTGTGGGCATTTCAATAAACCCAAAGTCTGTTCCTGGCACTTACCCATCAGTTTAATATAACTGAACAAAGGAGTAAACAATACTTCATAGACATCTCCGTAGAGAAAAACTTTAATTTGCTGGATAAACTACACCTTACAAATTGTTGCATTGCACCATTTCTTTGAAATATAGTTCATTGGCTTCATTCTCCACTTATGAAGATGTGGGAGTACCACACAGCTGGAGTTAATTGTATTTTTTCGTACTGGAACTATGGATTGGGAAAGGGCTGCGTGAGCTGTGGGCGGCTGGATGACCTTAAAGCTTTTCCCCCTCCTCAGGCCAGGAAAGCTTCACTCCCTCCAAAAATGCCTCAGAGCTACATAAAACCATCATCAGAAAAGGTAAAAAATGGCACAAACAATTATTTATTGACCACAGTTTAAGAAAATGTTGTTTCCTCTCTCTAAGGGAAGAGAAGGAGACCCCGGCTCTCATGCCGCTTCTCCCACTCTTCAGTCAGTAACTTCAACCGTAACTGAGCCCTGCTCAGCCCAGCCCCACACCCAGCCCCGCTGCTCGGAGCTTTGCACCAGCCCGCGAGAACATCGCGGGGCTGGCGGCCAGAAACTCCCCTCTTTCCCCACTGCAAAGCTCATCTTTGGGGAGCTGCCGGGGAGATCACCGGGGCAAACACGGAGTCTTCTCATTCGTGAGCCGTCCCAGTGGGTGAGACTCTCTAAAGCAGCGAGCGCTGACTCTGGAAGGTCTCCAAAAGCTCCTGGCTGTGCCGAAGGCGCGGTGATGCCGAGGATGCTGAAGGAGGAGGACGGGTACCAGGTCCTGCCGCCCTGCGCAGATCGATCACGCCGCCCCTCCATCCCAAGCCCAGGCAGCAGGGTGGAACCGCTCCTCACTTCCGCACATGTGACCACCTTGTCCCCGCGCTGACTGTGATGAAAAGCCCGTGAGCAGCCACACGTCGCTGCAGAGGTTTTGTTTTAGAGAGAGCCACGTCCCCCCATCCTTGTTAATATGATTAACAATTAGGGAAAAAAAAATGCACCTCGGCTTGGGATAAAATAAATAGGTGAATAAAAGACAGATCTAATAAACCTGAACAGAATTTATGACTTTCTCAGGCACCGCTTTCCAAGAGATAATGTTGCACAGTAATGCTGATTTGCTGGATGAGAACCATATAATTTATCCTGTCACTGAACACAAGAAATCTTATCTATGCAGAGGATGGCTGATGGTCTCATGAAAACTGGCAGGGAAGCAAATAAAATAATTTTGTCCTTTAAAAAGTA
This sequence comes from Apaloderma vittatum, assembly GCF_000703405.1. NCBI lineage: Eukaryota > Metazoa > Chordata > Aves > Trogoniformes > Trogonidae > Apaloderma > Apaloderma vittatum. Next base: position 8,345 of record NW_009729584.1, on the reverse strand, counting down.
TCTAATTACCATGTCCTTGTTTATCACAACACATGAGGGTGAGGACTGTGTCAATACCTACAGAAAAGATTCCTGGTTTACGATGAAATTTTCTTTTCACTTCAAAGTTTTAGAAATTCTAAAGCTAGTAATTATAGCTGTTAGTTCTTTGCTCTGATGTAAGCTCTTCTTCACAAAAAAAGCTCAGCTACCCGAACTGACGCAGCTCTGCTCAGCCCGATGGGCTCGCCAGTACCACAGAGCAGCGGGAGAGCCGGTGCTGGGAGGGCTGGGCAGGCGCTGGGGCCTCCCTCTCCCGTGCCTGCACCAGGACATGCACACACGGACCTGGGTGTCCTGCTCCATCACGAAGCCCGACGGCTCCTGGACGGCTCCTGCAGCCCCTCGGGTCTGCTCATCTGCACGTCTGTCTGTCCATCCCACTGCCCACACCACCCGGCATCCATCAGCCGGGGACCCACCGAAACCACCGCGCTGTCCGTCATCGCCCAGGCACGTGAGGAGACGAAGCAGCTTGGCCCAGGAGGAGCGGGATCCCCCCTGGCTCCCAGGACATCCCCCAGCAGGGACCGCGGAGCCGGGCAGGGCTGTGCTGCCCGAGGAGGGGAGGCACAACCCGTCGGAGGATGCTCCAGGAGGAAACGCGCGGCTGAGGTGGGCAAAGCCCTGGGGAGGGCGGCCACCCCCACCACAGGCAGCACGGTTGCTCTCTCCATCCTTCACTCTCCTGGTGGCACACACAAAAGCACATTCTGCCTCTGGGACGCCTTATTCCTGCTCGTACTGGCGCAGCTTTGGGCTTCTGGCCGGCCAGGGCTGCGTCCCCACGGGCAGGGACACGTGTGGTGCTGCTCCAATCTGCTCAGAGCTGCTCCAGCCGCAGCATCGCCCTGGCAGAATGATTCCTTCCCCCTTTTCCTTGGTGGTTAGAACAGAGAGCTAATTAACATTTTCTCCCTGAGAAAAAAAAACCTGGTCCCAGCTGAAAACATCTTCTCGCACAGAAAAACACTGCTTTGGATTAAAGTCTGAGAGCTTTGATGGAAATTAGCATTTTCCTTTGCTTTCGGATTTTCTGGAAAAAAAAAAAATTAAATCAATCTGTAATTTGATATTGCTCTCCCCAATTTTCCCCTCTGCTTATTACTGAAAGCATACATCACAATGAATATGGTTAGAGAGAGAGAAAGGAGGGTTCCCATCACATATTCCCTTTTCTCTACAAATTTAGCAGTTACTGAGTAGGAGAAAAAGGCAGGAGAAAGCATTTATTCACTTTACGTTAGACTGTGGCAAGAGAGAGAAATTGTCACCAACGAACTCCTGACAAATCTTAAAATAAAAAAGCCGTTTCTTTTTTAACTTTCTGAAACGGGAACAATTTTTAAAACACAAACGTTTTTCTAGGCGCTAACGTTTCCCTTCCTCAGCTCGCGCCGCGGGGCTGCGGCAGAGCCTCGCACAGAGAAACCCGCAAAACGTCAGCGGCCTCAACTGCCGGGGATGGCACGGTGGCAGCAGGCACCCAGCGCTGCCGCGTCCCCCCAGGACTGCTCCCGGCACCCACCAGGCTCCTGGGGTCCCTCCTCCCCCTCCTGACTGACGAGAACCGCTGCTTGCTGAAATTCTGGGAAGAGAACTAGAGAGCACCATTACAGCTGAAAAGTCACTCAGCCGAGAGCTCGAAAGGTGACGGGTTTGGGTTTTTCTTGCTGCTGGAAGGTCTGCTAATCGCTGTTTAAGCAGGGTTCACTGGTGAGGAATGGTTTCAGCAGCAGGGCTCGCTCCTTTTTTTTAGCGGAGCTGGGTTAATAACACCTTATTCTGCAGAAAATTCCACTTCACTGGAGCATGTGTGCAGAGGACTTGGACTCAATGAGGATTGATACCAGTCCCGCAACGCAGGGCGACTAAACCGGCAACAAAACAAAGCATTTATAACCAACCTACCGAGCTGTGCCTTAAACTGTAAACTTATCACCCAGGCTGATTAGCCTGCAATAACGCGGGGAGAAGGTCTGTGCTCCTCGGCGCAGCAGAGATATATCGCCAGGTCATAAAGCCTTCCTGGAGCTGGGGCTGCGTGTGCGGGCTAATTGGTGTAATTACGCCTGATAAATTGCCAACAACAGCCACTGCTCAGGACGGAGCCCCCGCTGAGGTCCAGTGGAACGTCCTGGTCCCGGGGTACAGACCCGACCCTCCAAAGCCCTGCTCTGCCCCAGCCCAGCCAGGAGCTGCCGCACTCTTTTCAGAACGCGTGTGCGCGCCTCTTCTTGGTGTTTGTTTTCTCTGTCTCCCCTCTGTCACTTTCAGATCAAAGCCGAGGAGGACACGAAAGCGCTTTGGTGTCCTCAGCCGTGGGTCCTGGGGCAGGATCAGGAGAGGCAGGTGCGACGAGGTAAAACGCCAGGAAGAGAAATTGAAAATAATAAACAGGTCCAACAGTCCAATAAACAAAGGGGTTTAAATCAGAACAAAATCGTGTAACGTTTATGTAGAGCATCTTCTCTGCAGATTACTCATGCAAAAAATGTACCTGTATCACCACACAGCTCAGTTTAGCTCCACAATTAGATAACACTCAGGCAAACGACTCTCATAATTCTGCGTTACGTGTTCCAGAGCGAATCCTGCTGGTTCCAGAAGCACTTTTGGGTGGAGCCGCAGGTGAAGGTGCCAACATGGCGTGTTCCCCCAGGGGCTGGGGGGCAGGAGCGGGCAGGGGACGGGGCCAGGGCACAGCTCAGAGCGCCCCTCACAGACCCGTGCTCTCAGCCCAGGTTATTTTATTCCTGAAGAACAGTCGTTAGGGCTCAGCGTGCCAGTTACCGAAGCATCACTAGGGTTTGTGTGTGACCCCCCCACGGCCACTGAGGAGAGTCAGGGGCTTCAGCCGGTTACAATCTCTCCCTGCCTGAGGAGAACCAGGCGCCTGCACCCCCTCACAGGGGAGCCCTGGGGGCTGCACACCCTTGGTTTTGAGAGCAAAGAGCAATTCTCTGCTGTGACAGTGGCGATGTCTGTGAAACAACGAGCATGCCCAGCCCAGCATGGTCCTGTTTGGACAGAAACCAGTTCCCTAAATCACACGTCTGCTTTATTGCCCTCTTCAGCTCCACTCCCAAAGCCTTCTGCCACCTGCTCACTTCGAAGCTCAGGGTACGAGACTTTCCAGGGAGGGCAGCTTTTCATTACACATTTGCAGAGTTTAATGAGGCCAGAGCCTAATCAATGTCTTCAGGCACCACCGTGACGCTGAAAATCATGATAATATGCGAGCAGTAACATCACCATATCATCGCAGCAAGGCATTCAGGGCTATTCTTCTTGGAAATCTCTGTGGAAAGTGCACTCTGTGAGTGATAAGGGCCATAATTTTGCTTTATTTTTCCCCCCATGCTGTTTTTGGCTCACACCCTATGTGGTTCTTTGTGTCATTTTTATAGTGACTTATAATAGCCTCAGCGGAGTTAGCCGTGATTTACTTCTGAGAGAGACAGGCTCGCTTTTGTCTGCCTGGGGCTGAAGAAGAAATTTTCGCATTGTTGAGACTTGTATGGCACTTAGCTAACTAAAATCAGACAAAAAAGAAAAAGAAGAGGAAAACAGATATTCACTTCCTATTAAATAATTATTTCTTCCTCAGAACACTCTCACTGCTCTGCATTTGTATGCTCTACGGTGGCTGTCGCGTGAGCACTTCAAAACGCCGATGCCACTCCACACTTCCCTGCTGAGGTTCAGGTTGCTCCCCGTTGAGGAGAGGAGCCACGTGGGTGCTCACGTCCCCTTTTTGCCTCTGCAGAGCCTGGGGCGCTGCCACCGGCACCCACGACCCCCTCCCGTGGGAAGGCGTCAACGGAGCGCAGGCAGGCAGCTGGAGTCAACGCACCCAAGACAAGGGAAAAGAAAACCCAATTAAAGATATGTTTGCAGGTGGCCACTAGGTCAGAATTTCATGACTAAAAGCTCCGTTTTCTCCTCCTGACCCAGCTGTGGGTCCCGGCTTAGCTGTGACCCCCCCAAGGTGAAGGCACATCTTCGCTTTTCGCTCTGTCTTGGGCTGTCAATCTCCCCCTCATTAAAGCCAGAGCAATATGTCAAAGGTGGCAGCTCCCCGCTACTGAATCCCATCCCTCAGAGCACACGTTCCTCAGGCCGGCGCTTCACGTTCATTAAGGTTCATTTTCAAAGTCGCTGAAGCCCGTGCTCTCAGTAAGGTGCAAATGCCAAGCTTTTGCAAGAGACGAGGAGAAGGTGGGGGAGATACCACCACCGTACCCTCTTTAAAAATTGATAAAAATAAGATTAACAGATGCCTCTGGCTGTGAGACTCCATCGCTCGAGCATCGTGCCCGCACTCAGCACATCTCCATGGCAACTCGCTTCCGTGG
>NW_009729584.1:0-3661 GCF_000703405.1 Apaloderma vittatum | reverse complement strand
CGAGAGGGAGACTCCAACATTCCCCCCTTTCACACAGTCACCACAAATCCCTTTGGGTGCAAATATTCTGTCTGATGCTCCTCATTCCCTCCGTAACGCCCTCTGCAGCCGGAGCAGCCCCCGTCCCTGCCCTTGCCCTGCTCCCTGCGCCTTTACTTTGTCCCAGCCTTGCCCATCCCTATTGCTCTTTGGTTAACATTCACCTTCACCTAAACCATCTCTGCCTCTTTTGGAGGTTTTAACTTCCTTCTGCTGATAAATGACACTCGGGAAAGCACGTGCTAACGAGCCGAGATCCTTCATTTCACCCATGAAAAGATCAGTTATCGACAATAATCAAAGAGCAAATCTGCAGCTGTGCAAGTTGAGTTAATTCTGTAACACAGACGAACATTGATTTGTTGTCACAAAGCATTAGTTAACCAAAAGGCATTTCCAGCTGAAAAGGGAAGGATGGAAAAACTCTGCTGAAGTTTAAAGTTCTTGCAAATTAGACAAACTTTGTCCTTCACCCAAGCACAGGTCAGCTTGCAGAGGAGAGCCAGAGACAAAATCTGCTGGGTCAGGGCATTTCCACCCCTTGCAGACCCAGAGGTCGAATCCACGGAGCATCTCAGTGAGCATCTCTCCGAGAGCCGGGAGGGCAGCAGAGTCCCCCAGGGCAGGGGCCTCCCCTCACCCAGCCCCACGCTCCCCTGCGTTCCACACAGAAGTTAGTTTTGCTTTTAAGTTACATTTATTCAAATGTAAAATCCTCAGCTTAAATTGCAGCAGGTTTTGTGATATTTAATATCCAAAGCTAGGAAAGGTCATGTCTGTCTGAAAATAAAATGAGGTTTAATCTGGAGATTGTGTGTGGCAGGTTTTTTATGAAAATTCGGTCTAGAAATAGATCTTAAATCCATAAGGTCACCAAGAGGAACATTCTTCTTTCTCAGAGACTTATCATTCCTGTATCTCAGAGGAACAAAGGATATTTCAGAGAAGAGGAAAACAAAGTCCTGCACCTTCCCTTTTGCCCATTCCTGCACCTGCACCCAGAACTGCTTCCCTCTATACTCACTGGCCACGCTCCTCCTCTTCTGTTTATTTGAATATTTGCATTTAAGGTGTACCAAATCAGACACTTTTGCTGTCTTTCTTCAATATTTTAACATTATTTTTCAACCTTATGTTGAGTTCAGGACAACTGCTGTTTCGGTGACCCCACCACACAGCCTTGCAGAAGCTCTTCTAGCTGAGCCTGAGAACTTCACCTTTCTTAATAAAAATGTCATTTTGTACCCCACGCTGTGGAGAGCACAGCACCAAGTTGGTCAAGAAAGAGTCTTTACCCCCCAGGAAATTTCAGAAATGTTTCAAAATCTCATCGTTCTTTCCTTCCCTTTTCCGAACAAGAACAGAGGCCAAAGTTCTGGAAGGTGAGACCCCACCGTGGCCGGGGCCGTCAGAAATAGCGCGTTGCAAGGGGGCCAGGCTCCTCTGTCCGCGCACGAGCTCAACTCCCCTGCAAACTCTTCCTGCCTTGCAGGCTATCAGAGAGAGCTCCACGTATTTAATCATTCCTGCACTTTGCATTAGAGGCAGGGAACGGCACGCAACACGAGGCTAAATTACACAGCAGCTTCCCCCTGGCACAGGCAGCGCTTGAGTAATTGCACGGTGCGAGATCAGGTGCCAGCCCCGGCTACGCCGCTGCTGAGTTGTGTCGTGCTTAAGCATCATTACTCTGCTCTCCTTGCACTCACTCCCAGTGGGCTCACACCCGCTCATTTACTTGACCTGTGTTATCGCACACGGGCACGCTCAGCTAAAACACGACCCAAGGGGAAAGGCAGCGAGATGGGCGTTTGCCAGCACCATGGGACCTCGGCTGCCTCCCCTTACCTGCCCAGCCTGGGGGTCCCTGAGCTGCCCCGGTGACCATCTGTCCCAGCATTTCCATGCAGGAGCAGCTTCTGACCCATCCAAAAGCCCTTGTTAAAAAAACCACCCAAAAACCCCCCCCCCCCCAAAAAAACCCCTACAACCCTGCAAAAAGCCCAAACCACACTCTGGCCCAATTTGTTTACGGGCATCAGTTCCCGGAGATGCAGCTGGTGCTCCCTCACGGAGCATCACCCCGCAGCCAGGGCTGCTTCCCGCTGCCAGAGTAGGTATATGTGTGTCTGCTCAAGTAAGTGAGCATTTTAAGAAACCTTTTACAGTTACTTCTGTCATTCTGTTTGATCTTCCTAAGAATCAAAGAAAGCAATTACACCCTTAATCTTGTTCTATAAATCTGTAGCTACAACCACCACGGGTAGGGTACACTACAGCACGAACACAAAACAAAAGAGTAAAAAATGACATGTGATCTTTGATGTCTGACTTAAGACACCTAAAAAGGAGCTTCAGAACTCCCTAATATTTCAGATCCCTCTAAGACAGCTCTGGTGCAAGCAGCAAACTCACAGCCTTTCTTCTGGCACTTGTGTACCAAGAACAGAAAATATCAGCAAGGCCTAAAGATAAGGTTTCCTTCTAATTCTAGATACAGCTACTGATATGACTGCAGATCTGTGAGATTTCAAGGGCCCAAAGGGGAAGCAAAGCAGAAGAAAAGAAAAAAAGCTAAGAAAGGAATTTCAGCTTTATAAGTATGAGGAAGAGATGAAACTCAAGGAGCTTTGTGCATAGTGTTCCTTTTGCTGAAAAAATATTTTTTTTTCACTTTGGGTGAAACCCAGCACAGTGGAAGCACTAGCTACAACTCCAAGATTTCTCATTTTAGCACTACAAAGCCTACTCCAGTCCCACAGCAGCTCTCGAATGGCAGACAGACCCTGTGTTGGCTTTTGTGCTTGCGTGAAGTCACTCATGACAGAGCCTCAGTGTGGAAAACCGGGCGAGCAGTGCAGATGATATTTACTTTTCACTAAGCGCCTGAATCCTTGCAAAAATGTCTGCTCTAAACCAAGAATTACTGCAAAATAGAAATTAACTGTTCCAGGCAATTCCACTAAAACATAGCCCCTTGTGCAGCCTCGGCTGCGCCGTGGGGACAGATGTGGCCGGGAGCAGCGGTTCCTTTGTTCATGGCACCGAGAAGGCAGGGATGGCGTCTCCCACAAAAAACCTAAATAACACAAATGCAAACAGCTTTAAGGCCATTCCTGTAATGAAAGCAATCATGCATAATTCAGCAATAACGGAGACCGTGCAGGGACGTTACAAACCCAATAAATCCGTAAATCTCAGAAACAACCAAGCGGCCGCTCCACCAGCGGTAAAGCCTCTGTCGGGGCCGGGACCCACAGACCCGCTCCAGGGAAAACCTCGGAAACCCGCGGGACTTCAGCATCCCCCTCACGGGCTCGGTGTCCCTGGGACTGCGGCTTCTCGGATCTGTCACCGTCACATCCAGCTTGGCGCCCGCATCGCCACCTCTGGAGCAACCGGCCGAGCACCCGCGCTCCCCCTGGGGACCCCCGGTCCCAGTGGGAGGACCCTCCTGTCACACAGCGAAGCCGGGAGAGCATTAAACCCAGCGTTTGGAGAGAAAATGTGACACCTGGATATTACACGAAGTAATGGAATCAGCCAAGTGGTAAATGTAGCTTTTAAATAGGTTTTGTGCTCCCCATTAACTCGTCTGATGCTGATTAGTTGCGACGGGGAG
>NW_009729583.1:0-290 GCF_000703405.1 Apaloderma vittatum | reverse complement strand
GACCTCGCGGGGTCTCCAGCATCCACTGCCGTCAGCAACAGCTGAAAGGAGCTCTGCTTCTCCCTGTCCAACCCTCTCTCGAGCACTAATTCCGGCTGCTTGCTTCCATCCGGGCTCTCTCTCAGGTCCAGTGTGAAGGAAGGGTCGTCAGTGAGATGGTAAGTCAGCAGTGAGTTGCTGCCCACGTCCGGGTCTTCAGCCATCTCCAGGGGGAAACGAGCACCGGGAGGTGTCCATTCATCGATCTCGAGGTCCAGAACAGTTTTGCTGAAGGACGGGGTGTTGTCGTT
>NW_009729582.1:949-2277 GCF_000703405.1 Apaloderma vittatum | reverse complement strand
TCAGGGGGACACCTCTCATCACTCTGGAGCGTTTGTCACCATCCCCAGTGCTGTGTCCCTGTCACAGCCCCCGGGGATGCTGCAGAAGGGCAGTGACTGCATCCCCCAATTAGCATCCCTCCATCCCCTTCAAGCTTCCCCCTGCCCCCTTCTGTTTATCGTACTTTAAATTACTCTGGGAAAAGTTGATTAATTGCACGTCGGGGGGAACATGTAGTGCCCACACTCCCACCCACATGCCGAGGGATGACACCTTTGCAGCAGGCATGGGCACTGGGCGCTTCTGCCTGTCTCTGCCCGGACATCGGGGCAGCACTGGGGAGCAGAGCCAGGGCTTGACCCCATGGCAGATGCTGCCTGGGCCCCCCAAACCCCCCCATGGCAGCCAGCTGGCGTAGCCCCCAAGACCCTTTTCCCCCTTTTCTGGCACCTCTGGAGAAACCTCTAGCCCGGAGGGAGCTCTGTGAGCCCGAACGTCGAGGAGTCTCTGGAGCTGGGGCACAGGGGCTGTGCGGGATGGGCGAGCCGTGAAAAAGTTTTTTTGCTGTGCTCCCCCCAGCACAGCCCCCGAGCTGTGGTATTGCTCGAGCTTGTCCCAGCGTGCGGACGGGACATCAGCGGGCAGGACCACGTGGCAAAGCCAGGACCAGGTCCAGCCGTCACTGGTCCCTCCAGCCTGACTCAAGACCTTGCAGAGCTGACGCCTCGTGGCAGATTCTTGCTCTAAATAAAAAGGTTTGGGTTTCTGTTTGCTTAGAAGTTGAATTTCATGGTGGAGCCAGGGTAAAGGCGTCTGTCGCTGGCACGGAGCGTCGCTGCAGGCTGAGGAAAAGGGGTTGTCTGAAGGATAATGTTTCCTTCAGCGAAAGGAAACCTTCCCAGCCCAAGGTGAGGGCTTTCCCTCTTTCCAGCCTCAGAGGGACACTGCCCGGTGGTCACTGTCCCCGTGGCCCCTGGTCGGGATCCCAGCGTTGGTACACGGGTCCTGACCACAGAGCACTGGCCAGGCAGCCCAGGGATCCCCTCTCTCCGCTAGGACAACATTGAGTTCCAGCTTAGTTTGTGTCTTTTTAAGCAACAAAAAATAATTTCTGCAAGAGAAAAATGTCCTTCTCAAAGAGAAAAGCCATCCTGGCTGCATGCAGCCCCGTTATCCTGATCAGTCAGCCTTGCAAAGATGCTGCGGGATGCTGGGACGTGTGGGGTGTCAGCCCTGGGGGTGCTGGCTGCGAGGAGGCGTTGCAGGGCACAACTCCCCCCAGCCCTTCGGTAGCTCATACAAAACTGCTGCCCCACCGAGAACCCTCGCCGGCAGCCGTGGTGTGGTG
>NW_009729582.1:0-887 GCF_000703405.1 Apaloderma vittatum | reverse complement strand
GCTCTCCTCCCGCCTCCGGGCTCCTGCGGCACCGACAGCTCTGAGTGAGCCGGGGAGCTCAGCGTGGCCCACAGGGAGTTTGGATATTCAGGTGCGGTCCCCAGGGGACGTGTCCAGGTCACACCGCAGGAGGAAAGGAGACTCTGGTGCAGCCAGGGCCGTAGGGAACGGGCGGCAGACCAAAGAGGCTGCAAAAGGCATCATGGCCCTCGTGCTGCTGGGCTGCCAGCTCAGGGGTGACGGTGGCCGGTGCCAAGGGGACGTGCCGGGGCTATTTGGAGGGCACGGTTCATCTCAGCCTGAGGGTGATGTCCAAGCCAGGCTGGAGGAACTGGTGCTAAATGGGGCATTAAATTATTTGCAGTCAGTGGCTGTCCCTTTTGTTCCCCCGATCTCCGAGAGCAGGGTGAGATCCAGCCACTGCTGGGCATGGAGGGGGAAGGTTGGATGTAGAGCTGAGTCTTCCCCAGGCTACTGCTCTGGGCTGTCCCCAGGAAGATGGGGGGACACGGCTGTCCCCAGTGACAGCAGGACCATGCATGACCCAGAGGAGGGAGCCTAGCACCAGGATCTGAAGGGGATGGGTGATCCAACATCACGGCGAAACATAACCCACCTTGCAGGAATTAACTGTCCCCTCAGGAGTGGTGGCAGCAAGCAAGAGCACTGGCATCACCTTGTCCCCTGCTGCAAAGTGGCTTTTGAGGCTCGAGGCTTCCATGACCATGGGGAGGCTGTTTCTCAGCCAAGCAGCCCAGCAGCTGATGCACCACGGGATGGGGTACAACAAGGGCAAGTGCAGAATGTTGCATCTGGGAAAGAACAACCCCACGTACCCCTACAGGTTGGGGACTGACCTGTCAGAGAGCAGGGCAGGGGAAAGGGCC
>NW_009729581.1:0-2339 GCF_000703405.1 Apaloderma vittatum | reverse complement strand
GGGCGGGCGGGAAGGAGGAAAAGGAGGAAAGGTGCTCCGCGTCTCGGTTTGGAAACCTGGTAGTTGGGTTTGGCACTTAAATTCTTCGAGTCCTGAAGTCTTTTCCACTGAGGGTGGCTGCGGCTTGGGAAGCGTGCTGAGGGCGGGCCGGGAAGATGCTAGAGCCAACCGAAAAACCTTATCTATGAAAAAACCTGTCAATCTATATGTAGGTTATTATTTTTTACTTTGTCTAGGGAGTATCACCTTAGAGGTGATGGTTTATGAAGTTGGCTGGGTAGGACTGCACAAAGGTTGGTTTTGTTTTTATGTCCTCTCAGGATCTTTAAAGTCCTTGGTATGAGCAACTCCTTAGTTTGCACCACACTGAACTTTTTTACTTCATGAGACTAAAGAGTATTGGGCAACAGTTTGTCCAATTTAGCATTATAATTGTGCAAAAATACTGTTAATAAGACCAGATTTGATTCATAGTTTTGCTTCAGCCACCCCCAAGAGCTATAATGTGAAAACCTCCCCGTTCTTTGTAAAGTAGCTTATAAAATACAAGTTTAATAAATAGTTGGACTGTTTAAGCACATCTTTGACAAACTGTTTAAAAGGAAACAATCACATGAATAAACACTCTAAGTAGTATTGATGATTGCAGAACTGCTATTTAACTAAAGTCCCACAATAATGTGTTTACAGATTGAACAGGTAAGTGTATCAGCAACAATCCCCAGCCTTCACAAGACTAAAAGAAAACGTTTCATGCAAATTATCTGAAAAATACCTAACACATTACAGAATAAATGTATTTAACTAAAGGGGGGTTTGCATAGCAAGCAGAGATGGGAAGGGAGAACGAGAATGATTATTTTCCCGTGGGGCTGTGGCTCTTTGTGTGAGCAGTGATGTTTGTAGTTGCCATTTTGTGTTCCTTTTTAAGGACCCAAAGGGAAATTTGCAGCACCCAATAAAATCCTATTCTGGCTTTTTTTTTTTTTTGTACCTTTCATCATGATGTTCCTGTTGTAGATGGAGCCCTATACTGGTAGGGATATCAGTATAGTTAAGCTACTCTGAATGAACTAACTGCTGTTGGAAAGTGTCCCTCTCCTGAGGGCATGTCCATGGCGTGGGTTCCCCTCTGCCTGCATCAGAGGTGGGATCCTTGCCTAGAGAAGCCTTTTTTTTGTGTGAGGCCACTAACACAGGCCAAATTACAGAGTCAGATCTGCTGTTCTCTTCAGTACACCTGATTTTTTCTGGAAATGGGTAAGTTACGATCATACTGTGCTGAAAGCCTTTGGAACTTTGTTGTTTTAGCAAGGCCTCTACCAGCAACCTCCTGCCTATGTAGAATATTAATCTGTGTTTCTGGGTGAAAGCGTGCCTGGTCTAGACAAGGTTATTTGCATCTGGGGAATCTAAATGTGTCTGAAATTGTTAAAGTGAAACATTTTCAATCTTTAGCTTGCTGAATACTAGAAATTACTATGGTATTCCACCAGTAAAATCTAAAGTGTACCAATGCTGGTACAGAACGAAAGGTATAAGTTATTTGTGATAGGGCTTTTAAAATATAACTAGTTTCTATTTTGAATGTAATAAATTGTATCAGATTCACTATTTTTCCCAAGTCACTATTAAGGTGATACACAGTAAAGAACAGAGCTTGCTTTTAAAGGGTCTTGCAAGTTGATTATTAAACCACATTGAATTTGAGGCTGACATTGCAAATAAAGACCCCATCAGCAAATAAATGGTAATACCTAGGTTCTGAGGTATTTTAAATTTATTTCGGGTCAGCTAATCCCTTAAGATACAACTTTGCGGCACCAAAGAAGAAGAAACTGCACGTGGAAGAGTCTTCCAGCTGTAGGATTATTCGGTTTAGGAGGACCAAGAGTGACAAAGTCATATTTGTACACAACTATACACTTGAGAACTGGTTTTGGGGCAGCATGGAGGGGATGTCCGGGGTGGTCGTACTCGGGACAAATTAATTTTTGGTCGAAACACCTCGGAGAAGCCACGGCTTTACAAGCAGGCTGATGCCGTCTTGTTCACTCGGGTGCCGTTTATTTCTTCACGGCAGCGGCGGCGTTTTCCTTCTGTTCTCTTTGTTCCTTTAATATTTTTTTCCTCCCCTCTCCCGGGGCTCCCGCCCGCCTGGCCCCGCAGACAGCCCCCGGAGCACTTTTTTTTGCCGGGCCGCCCGCTCTCCTCACGGTGGAGGGGGAGGGCCGTGCCTTTCGCATGGAGCCGCTCGCTAAGTGAGGGCAGCAGCACAGCGCCGGGCCCTGTGATGCAGCACTCGTGTGCGGGCAGGCCCCCCTGCTAGGCGCTCGCCT
>NW_009729580.1:0-453 GCF_000703405.1 Apaloderma vittatum | reverse complement strand
TTTGGAGAGAAAACGCCGATTTTGGGATGGAAAAGGATAATTTTCAGGTGGTAGAAGAAGATATTTGGGTGAGAAAGGACAATTTCAGAAGGAAAAGGCCAATTTTGGGGGGGAAAAGAGATATTTTGGGGTGGCAGGACCAGATTTTTGTGTTGAAAAGGAACATTTTGGAGGGAAAATGCCAATTTTGGGGTGATAAAGGACTATTTTGGCGGAAAAATGTGAATTTTGGGGCGGAAAAGGGCAATTTTGGGGCGGCAGGACCGAATTTTGTGCGGCAAAGTCCAAATTTGAGCTGGTAGGACTCGATTTTTGGGTGAAAAAGGGGCAATTTTGGAGGCAAAATGGCAATTTGAGGGTGGAAAAAGGTAATTTTGGGGCGGCGGGACCAAATTCTTGGGTTGAAAAGGAAAATTTTGGAGGGAAAACGCCAATTTGGGGTTGAAAAGGAGA
>NW_009729579.1:577-887 GCF_000703405.1 Apaloderma vittatum | reverse complement strand
CCCAAGTTATCTGCTGAAGGGGGTTGCCATGAAATTTGGGGATGGGGGGGGCAAGGTGCTGCTGGGCTTGGGGACATCAAGGAGTCAAGATGCTGCCGAGGTCAGGCTGTCACCGGGCTCGGGGACATCAGAGGGTCAGGATGCCACAAGGCTCGGGGACATTAAAGAGTCGGGGTGCTGCTCGGTGTGGGGATAAAGTCGGGATGTCACTGGGCTTGGGGACAGCGGGGGGTCAGGAAGCCACAGGGCTCAAGAACATGAGGATGTCAGGATGCTGCTGGGCTCAGGGATGTCAGGGGTGCTGTGGGGA
>NW_009729579.1:0-503 GCF_000703405.1 Apaloderma vittatum | reverse complement strand
CCCTCCATTGCCTCTTTCTCCCCCCTCCACCGTGGGGCACGCAGGACTCTGTGGGGCAACGCCAGCAGGAGCACCTGTGGGCAACGTCTCCTGCTCCGTGCCAGGTCCCCAGGGGGGTCTCCAGGAGGGCAGGAGATGCCGTGACACCCAAACCAACCTCCCTTCCCTGCCTGTGGCTATGTGGCAGGGGGAGCTCAGGGCACTTACCCCACTGACACCCCCTCCCCAAACCAGCTAAGAGCAAGCTTAAGGTGAGATTTGCCTGCAGCAGGGTCTCCGAATGAGTAAGACCCTTTCCAGGTGCTGCAGCATCACCAGGGCAGAGGGCTCTGCCGGTCAACCCCCCGGCATCGCCACCACAACCCCCTCCATGTCTGCCCCCGGGGACACCCGGCGCCGCAGTGACCTTACTTCTCACGGTCGGCGTGGGCCGAATGCTCCTGAAATGTTTGTTTTTCCTCCGCAGGGCCATCTTGTACTGCAAGGGCGAGAGGGACAGCGGT
>NW_009729578.1:0-1730 GCF_000703405.1 Apaloderma vittatum | reverse complement strand
GCTTCACGTTGGTCGTGGCTGTGCTGCTGGTTTCATGCATGACATGAGTTGGGCAGTCTCAGCCCACAGGGCTGTCTATATATACATATACACATAAACATATTGGAATTGTTTGCATTTCTTTTGTTCCTGAGTACATAGCCACATCATTTTTCAAGCTTTTCTGTGCTAACATAATAGCGAGCAACTCAAAGAGGGGGTTGGGAATAAAAATCCAATTTTCTCTCCTACCACCACGACTGTCAGTGGAGAGACTTTCTGGGAAAGCGATAAATGTGGCTGGATTTGCAAGGGGATCCTGCCGACCGAGCGTGGCTCGGGGGGCCCCTGCTCGGAGTTGGGGTGATGGCTGATGGTGTCTGGGTCAGGCACGATGTGGGCACTAGCCTGCCAAAACTGGGTAGGGATCATTTTAACCCTCTTTGCTCTGAGACACGAGGAACCACTGACTCTTTTCAGCCCCTGCTGGGACCCTACAGGGCTGGTGTTGGGGGCTTCTCATCTCTCACGGATGCTGCGGGGCTCAAGGCGGGTCGGGGGGGATTTGATGTGTCCCTTCTGTGGGCCAGGATGTGGGCAAGGCTGTGGGGCTGGAAACATCCCACCTTGGAGAAGGGCTAAAGCCAAAATCGCTCCTTACCTGTGCTGAGCAGCTGCAGAACCTGAAGCATCCCATGGGCAACCTCATCCTCCCTGGTGACAGCACCCCAGAGGCAGGAGAAGCCATGGAGCATCTCCAGATGCTGAAAGTGGGAGTTGCCCAGGCAGAATGCAGGAAAAAAACACCTCCTGCAAACTCCCTAGAAGATTTGCAAGACCCTAAGGGATGGGTCAGGGTTTGTTCCCTGCTCTGAAAGCCCCAAGGATGCAGACAGGGGCTGCCTCCAGTGCAAAAACGATGCCCAAGGACATTGATGCGAGAAAATAACCCCCCAAAACCCCACTAACAACAGGATTTAAGTCAGAACATTTGCAGATCTGAGACTTCAGAATGCGTTAGAGAGCTTCTACTGGAGTATGTAGGTTTGCTGCTCATCACCCCCATCCCCGAGCCAGCAGCACCCCGAAATCACCGCGGCACCCTCCAGCTAAGCGCAGCCACCCCACAGTGGTTTCGTTAGCAGCCCGGAGCTTGCTCAAGCTCTCCTCCGCGTGCCACTAATTACACAGTAACGAGCTGGATTAATTCCCTGCCTGCAGACACGCCAGGACGCGCCAGGGTGCCTGGTTACGGCCATGGTGTCCCTGGGAACTCCAGCAACATCTCGAGGTGTGGGCCATATGGGCAAAGCCCATATCCCAGATTT
The DNA here is from genome assembly GCF_000703405.1 of Apaloderma vittatum. Lineage (NCBI taxonomy): Eukaryota > Metazoa > Chordata > Aves > Trogoniformes > Trogonidae > Apaloderma > Apaloderma vittatum. The sequence goes on along the minus strand of NW_009729578.1, from coordinate 423 downwards.
CCAAGGAGGGGCCCACCTGGCTGAATTTTGGGGCTGTATGACTGAATTTGGGGGCTATATAGCTGAATTTTGGGGCTGTATGGCTGAATTTTGGGGGTGTTCACCCTCCTGGAAGCTCCCCATCCTGATGTCTTTTGGAGGCTTCAGCTGCTGATGGTCCCAGGGATTAAATAACAAAGATTTTTTTTAAAAAAAATAAAGGCTTTGATGAAAAGCGACATGAGAAGGAGGGTTCGCCTCCCCCCCTCCGCCGCGCAGGGCCTGACGGGGTTGAAAACCGTTGCGGCCGCCTGCAAACTTGCAGGAAGCACCCGAGCATCGTTTCCTACTTCTGCAAAAACCCGCCCGGCTGCACAGGGAGGTTTTGAGGTGCTCGGAGGGATGCTGCAGTGGGCACCCCCAGTGGGGGGACAATGATGTCCT
>NW_009729577.1:0-1758 GCF_000703405.1 Apaloderma vittatum | reverse complement strand
TTTCATATACTGATGGTGTGCCTCAAAATTGCATGATTCCTAAATAAAAGAGAAATAAAAAATATCTTCAATCCAAGGATGTCTGGCAGTAGATATGATAATGTATTTCCAGCAAAGATAGAGCCAGCAGTAGTGAAATCCACAGAGGAGAAGATGGTAGAGGTGATTTACAGGGAAAGGACTATCCATGCTTTGTGGTGTCAGACTAGAATATGTAGACTGACCAAAATTAATTAAACAAGGACACTAGTTAATTGCTCAAATAAGTGAATATTCCTCAGTTATATCAGGTAAGGTTGTGTGGTTGGGGGCAAGTTCTGGGTGAATGGTTCTGAACAGCATTTCGTACATTAGTGACTATTATTGCAAGCAGCTTTGATCAACGTCATGTTACAGCAGAAACTCTCCAAAATTACACAGGAACAATTTTCAGTGCACATCATGAGCATAAGCTTCCACCTGCTGAAACTTCTGACTCCTTCCTTGACGTCAGTCTCACCTGCAGCACCAGGCCTCATGTTCAGGAACCGGCTAACTGAAATAATAAATAAAATAAACTGCAGCAAAGAATAGCAGCAGAACACCTTTACTGCTGGCAATCCTTCCCACCAGCCAGTGGGCAGCGCTCACTGTCGGCCCTGGTCACGGCAAGAGCCCATTTGTCCTGCACAATCAGCCAGCGAGGAGGGGCAGACACCCAGCGGGCAGTAGGAGTCCAGCACTTTTTTTTTTATTGTTTTTTCAGAACTAAAACAGTTATACAGAAAGTAACACTGCAATTTAACATAAAAATTTAACAAAGTAACACATATTTAAAGAAATGCACAGAATGCAAAAGAACCTAGCAGAATTTAATAGAAGTTAACAGATTTGGCAGAAGATAACAGACGCTAACAAAAGCTGATAGAATGTACCAGAAGCTAGAGTCTAGCAGAATCTAATAGAATCTAACAATATTATACAATCTACCAGAACCTAACAGAATATAACAGAATCTAGTAGAATCTAACATAGTTTGAAAGCATTTTAACAGAATCTAATAGAATCTAACAGTCTAATAGACTAATCTCATAGAATCTAACAGAATTTAGTCAAATCTAATAGAACCTAAGAGAATGTAGAAGAATTTATCAGAATAGAATTATAGAACCTAAGAGAACGTAGAAGAATTTATCAGAACAGAATTTAATAGAATCTAGTAGGAGCTAACAGAATCTAGTAGAACCTAAATAAAATCTAGTAAAAATTACCAGAATCTAATAAAATCTACTAGAATCTAATAAAAAAAAGTAGAATCTAATAGAATTGACCGAAATCTAATAAAGAGACTCTAATAGAATCTACCGAAATCTAGTAGAAACTAATAAAAGCGAATAGAATCTACCAGAATCTAATAAAATCTAGTAAAATCTACCAGAATCTAGTAAAATCTACTAGAATCTAATAAAATCTACTAGAATGGAATAGAATCTACTAGAATGGAATAGAATCTCGTAGAATCTACCAGAATCTAATAAAATCTAGTAAAATCTACCAGAATCTAGTAAAATCTACTAGAATCTAATAAAATCTACTAGAATGGAATAGAATCTACTAGAATGGAATAGAATCTCGTAGAATCTACCAGAATCTAATAAAATCTAGTAAAATCTACCAGAATCTAGTAAAATCTACTAGAATCTAATAAAATCTACTAGAATGGAATAGAATCTACTAGAATGGAATAGAATCTCGTAGAATCTACCAGAATCTAATAAA
>NW_009729576.1:0-4253 GCF_000703405.1 Apaloderma vittatum | reverse complement strand
CGCACCCTCCTCACCACGAGCTTCAGCACCCGAGTCCCGCTGGGTGGGGAACAGGGGCCAGCGCTGCTGCCAGCAGCTTCACGTCGGGTTGACTCTCTGCCTGGGCACCTACACTCGCCCCTTCTCGCTCTCAGGGCTCTCCCCCAGTCCCAGCATCGTTCCCGGGATCCTGCAATGCTCCGGCACTGGGAACATGCCAGCAGTTGCCACCTTCCAGACCTCCTTGGCCTTGATGAGCTTCATGAGGTTCAGATGGGCTCACCTCTCCAACCTGTCAAGGTCCCCCTTCCCTGCAGAGTCAACCTACAACAAAGTCACCCACCTCATGGATGAAGGGAACATGGTGGATGTTGGGTTTACGGCTTTCGGTCAGGCTTTTCATAGTGGCCCTCACAGCATGGTTCTGGAAGAGTGGTCAGACTGTGGGATGAGCAGGTCCATGGTCCATCCTTCAGTCCAGGCAGGGCAGGGATTGCTTTGCTTTAGGTTGAGTCTCTCCCTGGGCACCCACGCTCGGCCCTTCTCGCCCGCAGGGCTCTCCCAGCACTCTGCAATGCTCTAGAGGTGCCCACTGGTGCCACCCCCTTAAGTGCGACCCCCTCCCTGTGCACAGGTACCCCCTGTCCCTGGGGCACCAGGAACCCAGAGCAAGTAGAAACCACAGCTCTGCAACTACCACGAGTGCCCAAAGCAAATACCAAGAAAGCTTGAGTCTGAAAAACATAAAGGAATTTATTTATTTACAGAAAAAAACAACTATATACAACAAACAACAAATAAAAACAACCAACAACAACCAATCATCAACAACCAACTATATACAGCAAACAACAACAAACAACAGGAAACAACAACAAACAACAGGAAACAACAGGAAAGAACAAACAATTTTATACAACAGACAAGCATGAGCTAAAAAGGCTCAAGACAGCTTAACTTGGACACCCCTGGGTGCGTGTGCGTGCACACTTGTTGCATGCAGCAGCACCCCTACATCACACCAGCATTTTTCTACTGGAAGCTCCCCCTCTCTCCCTGCTTCCCCCAGCTCCTCCAGTCACGTCTTGCTCTGGGATGTGGCCACGGTGACTCACGCCAGTGGCCAATGGCTCTCAGGGCAGCGGGAGGAAAGGGCAGTGAGTGCATTTGTTGCAGAGGCAGAGAGGGGTGCGCTGCCAGCTGCATCCCTGGGGAACCGGATGCTCTGATTCACCACCGGGGTCCCTGGGGAAGGGGAGTGAAGGATGCTCCTGATGGCAGCACCTTCCTGCTTCTCAGATAGAGGAAAACCAAGCTGGCCCTGGGGCAGGGCTAACAGGCTGGCAAGAAGCAGCAGGGCAGGAGTGAGCGGTTGTCTCTACCTTGCATGGTGGGTCAACAACTCCTTGCCTCCTCTGAGGTGCTTCTGGCCCTGGGCATCTCTCACCACCCTTGCCTTGTCCTCAGCACCATGCTGGGCATCTCTTGGTGTTGTAAAGCTTGAGGCTGGATGCTCGCTGCCAGCTGTGCTCCGCCCCCGGTCTGGCAGCCTGTCCCACTGTCTCGGTGTGCTTCCCCACTGCTGGCCTCTGCTCCTGGTACCGAGATGACTGAGCAACACAACCTGGGCCAAGTGTTTTCACCTACCAATGTTTAACCACAAAACAGAGGCAGACAGTGTGCCTTAAATGTCAGGGACTGGAGGAGGCAGTTTCGGCTCTGCTCCTCCTCCCACCTCCCCTGCAGTGAGCAGGGCCCAGAGGGGTCTCAGGACCCAAGGCTGCAGGGACAGCCACGATGGGATGCCCAGCACTCACCTGGCACTGGCTTCATGGACAACTTCCCAGGGCCACCCTCTGGCCCACCAGGTCCAGCAGGTGGTTGTTGGGGACATCTACATGGTGTGGAGCCCAAGGACATGGGGACATGACACCCCTGGGGCTCTGCAGGAGCCTGCCCCTGCACCACACAGGGACTGTGGGCACTGGGACTGGGCTGCCCTCCCTCGGGGCAGGGCATGGCCAAGGAGTTGGTCGGCTTCTGGCACTGAGTGGTGCTGTGAACCGCAGCACCCCGGCACAGCCCGGCTTCCCCTGCCTCGCCTCCCCGGCCCTGCAGAGATGCTTCTTTCTCAACAGTCACATTCTTTCAAGGGTGTTTATGGCTTTTCTGTCTCTCCGCTGTCCCAGGCTAAAATCACCCCATTTAAGGGAGCCGCAAGACCACGGATTGCTGGAGCCTTGCCTGTTGCAGGCTGAAGGCTGCTCCCTTGCAATGTATCACCTCGTTTACTGGGAAAGCAGCCTTGCCTTGTTTTTCTCTTGATTCCACAATTTACTGATGTAGTCAAGCCGTGGCTCATTCTCAGCCCCATCCACACACGCCTCCTAAAGAATAAGACGTATTTTCACCAGCAAGTGATTCACCTGCTTGGTACTGGTTCACCTCTCCCTCAGCAGCTGACTCCTCCCCAGCTCCATCCTCACCCCGCGGTTCCCCGACTAACCTCCCAAACTTCCCACAGATGGGAGAAACCTGAGAGGGAAGGGCAGGAGGAACAAGTCACGTTACATTTTCTCCTGATGATGGGTGGACTTTGATGCTGGCTCCCCTGGGGACTTCTGGCAGTAGCTGAACTCAGTGTCGTGGAGAAAAGAGCTGTCATTCCTAGCTGGGCTTATGACCCATATCTCCAGGGAACACCACCCAAGGACCTGGGCATTTGTGGTTAGGACGAGGGCTGTTGACACAGGATGGTGCCGTCAGCCTGCGCTGGAGGCACAAGGGAGGCAGGGATACTACGGTGACTGAGGCAAACCCTGCAGGTATCTGGCAAGGCTTATTCTTAGGGCTCCCTACCAGAAGTGGAGACTCTCCACCAACTTTAGTGTCACCTCTTACCCCTCTCACCTTTTGGCCAGGGGCAGGCACACTTCACCATGAGAAAAAAATCATTATGTGGAGCTGTCTTGCCTGCGTTGGTTTAATTGGAATAAAATGTGCACCCTGCTGAGCAGCACGGCTTGTGCTGAAGAGCTGGGATGAGTCAGGCTCCGTGCCGATGATATCACTGCTTTTCCAACCCCTCCCAGCAAGGCAGGACAGAGGGGCCACAGCAGCAGAGGACCTGGGTGCGTGTCACTCTGTGTGGGCAGCACCCACGTGTGCCATCCCCACAGCAGGGACTCGGGTCCCAGTGAGCCCTGGGTAGCTTGGCATGCTCTGGAGCACTTGTGTGCACTGAAACAGTATCCACACCTCGCAGCAGTAACCCGTGCCAGTCGACACAGACATGTCACATGACAGAGACCTGAGCTAATTCTCTGGACCAGCCTCCTGGCCTTCACGCCAGCAGGGCAGGGCAGGGCATGGGGTCAGCAGGGACAGCGGCCAATGGCTGATGCTGCCCGGAGGCCATGCCGGACCACCAGAGCTGGGAGGAAGCCAAAGACGGCAAGGCTCCAGCAGAGATTTGCTCCTGTGGCTCCTCAGAGACCGTAAGTGCCCTCTCTTGCTACACCAGCCTGGCACCCCAGCCCTCCAGCACCAAGCAACAGTGCTGACATCTCATGCGCAGGTGGAAGCCATCAGGACTGAGGGTGCTTTTTGGATACAGATAAACATTCACATGGACAAAGTTCATCCCTCACAACCACCGTGTGAGCTGAAGGCAGCAGCTATGGGCGAGTGCACAGGGTATTGGCACTGGGTTTCCATCACAAAACTTTTTTGGCAGCAGGAGCTCCCAAGAGGCATGGGGGGACAGCAAAGTGACAGTAGCCAAAACAGAGCTGGGACACAAACAATACTCAGTTATCTTTAGTCATCCAGACACTAAGAGAAGCACACTCAGAAAGGGGCAGGCGGGACACGCCACAGACACTGGAAACTCCCTTTCAGCCAGAGAAAAGGGCAGAGTGGATGCCTCCCTCCTCCTGCCCCGGCTTGGCAGGGATGTGCTGGGGGCAGAGTTGGCGCTGGGCACGGCGAGGCACTGACTCACCCGCTGCGATACAGGAAGGAAGCGAGCGGCCAAGTCCACTTCTCTGCCAAGAGCAGCCACGATGTGCGGGGCCGAACGTGGGAGAAAACCCCCCAGAGCGGGATCTGCTGGGGAATGAGGGCCTCGAAGGCCTGGGGGGAGCTGGGGAGGGAACCCACGGCCCATCCAGGCGGCGTGCTGTCGTCTGTCCCGTGCGATCATGTGAGCTGGGCAGTTAGAGAAGAAGATGAAAAAACGAAAAGAAAGCGTGAATTTGTAACTGTGACCCCTG
>NW_009729575.1:0-4555 GCF_000703405.1 Apaloderma vittatum | reverse complement strand
AAGATGCGTCAATGAGGTAAAGCAACAATGCCAAGTGACACCCAAAGAGTTGAAGGCATCATTGGAACTGGCTAACATCTGTGCTCATGAGTCTACAGCACGCAACACGCAAAGCGTTGAACAAGCTTTGCTTGGACACCACGAAGGAAGCTGCTGCTTACTACAAAGAACATTGCTGCACACCTGAAGTTTGCGAAAGAGCACATTGACAGTCCACAGTGTTATTGCCAAAATGTTTTGTGGACTGATGAAACAAAGACTGAACTGTTTGGAAAGAACATGCAGCACTACCTCTGGCATAAAAAGGGCACTGCCTATCATCGTGAAAACATCATCCCAGCCATAAAGCATGGTGGCGGAAACATCATGATTTGGGCCTGCTTTGCTGCACCAGGGCCTGGCCAGGCTTGCAGTCATTGAGGGGGAGATAAATTCCCAAGTGTATCAAAAAATGCTTCAGGATAATGTGAGAATGCCTGTACATCAGCTGAAAATCTGTACACATTGGGTGATGAAACAGGACAATGACCCAAAACACCGGATCAAGCACACAACAGAATGGCTTCAGAAAAACAAAACCCACCTTTTGGAGTGGCAAAACCATAGCCCAGACCTCAACCCAACAGAGATGCTCTGGAATGACTTGAAGAGAGCCGTACACATGCGATGTCCAAAGAATATGACAGAGCTAAAGCAGTTCTGCCAGGAAGAATTGGCTAAAATCCCTTCTGAACGATGGGCAGCTCTCATCCACAGCTACAGGAAGGGCCTGGGTGAGGTTATTGCTGCCAAGGAGGGGTCAAACAGCTATTGATTCCAAGAGTTCACTTACTTTGAATGTCAAATGAGTGTGGTCAATAAAGACATGGAGGATCAGGACTGTTTTTGTTATTATTTTAGGCACATTGTATTTGTCAATACTCTTGACTTAGATGATGGTTAGGTCACATTTTATGACAAATTAATGCACAACACCATGAAATTCCAAAAGATTCACATACTTTTTCTTGCAATGGTATTTATAACTGGCTGAAAATACATATGGACAAATTTTAGCTCAGAAGAAAAAAAATTTTGAAAGAAGTTTGTATCACGGGGTTGGTATGATACAACACCATCACTTTATATACTTAGATTTGAATCAGGAAAAACACTAGTATGCAAGCAATAGACATTATACTTCAGGAGACTGAATAGTTCTTGGTTTGTCCTGTCCATTTCTCATCTTTATTAATATATAAATTTCTTCTCTGAAAGTCATTGCCTTCCTTAGTATACATACTATACTCCCTTCAAAACAACATGATCCTGCGTTTATCTCCTAGTGTTTCCACAAAGATGACACGTCTCTTTTTCTAGTGAACAAAGGATGTTTCTTGTAAAATAAATAAATAATTAAATTTTAAGGTATTCACCGCACCAGTTGAGAAAACAATAAAGGTAATCTCCAACATTTTCCCCAAATATAAGCACATGATATAAATTATATATTACTCATTGTTCGAGTTTCTTTTACAAAGACCAGCAATTATAATCTGAAATGACTAAGAGGAAAAAAGCAAATCAAATGAGAGACAGCACTATAATCTTAATTTTTTACTAAGTTAGTAATATATAAACTAAATTTCTATATGCTATACTTAATCATGCTAACTATACTCCTATATCTTATGCTTATTAAAAAATAGATTTTTTTCTTTGGTTATAAAAAATACTTATGGGGAACCTTGACAGTGAGTAAGTTGCAGACAGAGGGTTTGAAAATGATGAAAACTGAAAATTATCTAGTCTACTTTTACAGAGAAAGAATCCTTCCTTCGTTTTTACTTTTACATTGCATACAGCTAGGAGGGACCTAACTCATAAATTAAAAAAAATATCTGAAAGCCATCAATTTTTTTTTAACAGAAAATGAAGCATTTGAGTATTGTGACACTTAAGATACTCCAGATTGCTAAAGACATCTCAAAAGCTTGGCAAATTATACCAAGTTCAGTACTGGGACTACAAAAAAACAGGCTAGCACAAACCTTCTGGATTTGAATTTTGTTCCAGTTCTGTAAAACTCTATGTTGGGAAAACTGTGATGAGTTCATGGAATATCTAGATTCTTAGGCTTATAAATCATGCATGCTTCTGAAAATGCAAGTCAAGATTGCCCTTTTATACCCCTGAATCATAAAACAAATAACGAAATTGCCTTAGGCATCATGAGTTTTGACTTGAGTCTCTTTTCTTGTCAGACAGAACCTTTTACGACCGACATGCAGAACAAGTTTGAAAGACGTAAGACATAGTCCTAGATCAGGACAGCCTAAAGAAAATTAAAATAGTAAACTACTAAAATATTGTATTTTAGGACCCCATACTGCAACCCAGAAAACTTTATGGTAAAGCTAACTGTTCCATGATGAAGGTTCAACAGCATACACTGAAGGTAAAAATTTCTAGCTTTTTCAAGTTGCAAAAATCTAGCTCCAGTGAAGTAACTTGCCAGATTAAAGACATGCAATCTGAGATGCCACAATTTGCTCAACAATGTCATCAATTTCTTAGAGAGAAGCCATATATACTGAATCTGGCATGAACTAAATCACCCTTCTGCCCTTCCTCCAGAAGGTCCTGATGGCAGGATTTAAATACACTATCAGGACACTATGTATAAATTAATATACCAAATTCAAAATGAAATGCAACGTTCTTTGTTAGCTTTTAATAAGAATGCAATTCGACACTGTTCAGATGAACAGCAAATTAACTGCAGTTTCCAACCACTGGCCCTTTGCATTGAGGTAGATCGATGTCAGTAATGAAATGAACTTTCGGAGACAAGATTGTGAACACCTAACAGCTACAGAAAATGTCCTAAGTGGTTTTATTTCTAACCAAGTTCCCCTAGATTTTGTCTCCAAGAGAGGTGGAATAAATCAGTTCCTGCAGAAGTATGGCAATCTCTCATTTCAAATTTTAACTGGCTTAAAAAGATAACAATTAAACTGAGCATATTTATTATGCTTTAGAAGATATTATGACTCAATTTCTTCTTAGAAGGTGGGAAGGAAATAGCATCAGAAAGCTTAGGTGGCTTTTAATGGAAAATAAAAGCAAACAATGGAACTGACAGTATTTTACAAGAAAGCCTTTTTCTCCAAGGATTCCCACCTGTGTTAAGCAGATGCAAGAGATTTAGAACAGATAAACATCAGCCTTTTACATACTTTTCTTAACCCAAACACTGGATTCTTTTGCTTTACCTTGCCATTGCTTTTCACCTTTGCCCCTGAAAAGCTATAGTAAGTCTCAAAAAATGCATTCAAAAGCAATTAACTCCATCATGTGTAGTGAAGGTCAAGTATTACACTCTTATTTGTATCATTACATAAGTGTCTGCTTTGTTAATTCAATACATCTTATTAACATGTGCTTCACCTCTACATCAGCACTTTCAATTATTAAGGGAATTGTTTACTATTACAGCAATCTCTGTTTCTTCTTACAAAACTGCATTACCTGGAAGCCTGAGGTGGGCTTTCAGTGAAATTAAAACACAGTCTTCCGAGTACACTGATAAAAATGGGATTCAAGTCTTTGGAAAATTTATTCATTATCTTAAAGTTTTCAAATCCACTTCTGATACTAGGAGTATCAAAGAAAGCTAGTATATACCAAGATCAAAAAAGCAAAAAGGGAGGATTCCTCACAATATGTGCATGTGAAATTGTTACAATTCTTGTCAAATAATACTGCAGATGTTAAAAGTTTACAGGGGAAACTAGGCAAGCTTGTTGAGGAGAAACCAGCCTGGACTATTAAATACACACAAACCACATCAGGAAGTCTCTGATCTGCAAATGTCTGAAAGCTTACAGGAAGGTTAGAGGCTTACGCATGCCCTTTCATTATACGTTTCCCAAAGCACCTTGCTTTTGGCTCCATCAGAGTCAGGACTGGTCTGACCCAGCATGGCTTTTATTCTGTTCATGTATCCTTATCTTGTTTCAACACAGCTTTTAGTGCTTTTAATCTTTGAAAAACTAACTTGAAGAATAACAATAATGGCTTCCAGTGAATTCAGATTCTGGATCTTTCACGACATCATTCAGTTTTGAAAGGTAATAATACCACGGATACACTGCAATTACTTCATATAATATTATCAAAGCTGACAACAGAGTTTCAGTAACAGCCTGATCCAAAACCCAGTGAGGTCACTGGAAAGACTTCATTTCAACGGGCTTGGAATCAAACCCTAGATTCTTTGAATGGCAGTATAATAAAACAGGAAAAAAAGGGAGCTGGAAAGGAAAGTTCCTCTCTTATTTTTCTCCATGGTGGTTTAATTTTCTTTGCATTGTCATTTCTCTTTTGCCTGTCATCAATACAAAACCAACACAGGCTGAAGGAAACATTCATATTGTTTACAAAGCAGGCTTTTAGCAACCCCTTTGAATTGGAAAAATTTCATATTGAAAATACAGTTTCAATGTAGAATAAGCCATCAATTCTGAGGAAAGCTCAGGAAGAACAGGCATAGGCTGGAAGGGACCTTAGAGAT
>NW_009729574.1:456-824 GCF_000703405.1 Apaloderma vittatum | reverse complement strand
GCTCCGTTTTGTGAGGGAAATTCATTTTTTCGCTTATTTATTCGATGCAGCGTTACACAGCGCAGAGCGGGGATGACGAAGAAGACGGATGCCACGCAACGCTCTGCGGATTTTTCCTCGATTTCGCTGGAAAACAAAGCAAAAAAAGTATTAAAAATAACCCGAGCACGAGTCCCAACTGCCTCCCGACCTTAGAAATAAAACTCTTCCCCAACCGAAAATAAATTTAATGTTTTGTTTTGTTTTTCTTGAAGTGTGAGGGTCTGGAGGAGACAAATAGCGCGACAAAATAAAATCAGCGGCACTTTTTTTCCCGGAGCCCCGTCTCGCCGTGAGGACAACCGGGGCTGCAGGCTGGGGGGCGGCAG
>NW_009729574.1:0-221 GCF_000703405.1 Apaloderma vittatum | reverse complement strand
GACAGCCAGCTTCCCCGGCTTATTCCCAAACAATACAGGACTTGTATTTGCTTTCTCTCCCTCTCTTCCCCCTCCTTTATTATTCTATTTTTTAAACGAGGAAGGGTAAACTCCTCTCCGTACGCGTCGCTCCTGGTAGCCTTTGGCCCGATGCGCCTCGCAAACCGGTGTAAAACCTTTAATTACTTGTTAGTAAATTGCCCTTCAGGCACCTGTAAAAA
>NW_009729573.1:0-4294 GCF_000703405.1 Apaloderma vittatum | reverse complement strand
AGCGCTTTTGGCGCCGAAAATCAGCACAGCTTGCGGCAAAAGCGGGAATTTCGAGACAAATCTGCGCATTTCGTGGCAAACAAGTATCACATATCTGATCATGGGCAGCGCTATGTTGCCTAAGCTGGTTTCTTCTAAAATACCAAAGCAAAAATTTTCACTAATATACTTCTAAATGTTTTTGTGAGTGCCATGTCTGCAGAATGCTGTTCCATGCCAGAGAAATTCAGTGAACTGGTGTTCAAAATAACTGCTTGTCTGAAAAATCTGTAACACAATTTCAAACTATATTTACACATTATTTTTTATTTTCTCACTGTTGAAAAAGAAAACAACTTACATAAATAGGTTTGCTACAGTCCAAAATGCTGTTAAGGTTCAAAAATGATGCTTTGTCATAGACTGCACAGAAGCAAAAAACATATTAATACTTACAGCCAAACTTGGTGATTCAAGCTCCTTTTTTAAAAAAATTCAAAGGTGGCTACACCTGTAAAATGGTAGGTTCATATTTTTAGGACAGGAAAGCATGTTTGAAAATGCAAATACAGTCCGATTTTAGACTTTTCTCAGTTCAAATATTTTAGACAAACTGTGTTGAAGTCAACAACACTACATTATTAAACCCAACTTTGAAGCGATCTTCAGACAAAATTTTGAAACAGAGGCAAGTAAAAATGTATTTAATGTTATCCTACTTCTCCCTTCCCAAAGGGTCTCCAACGTTGTTGCAGATCAATGTCTTAAGAAAGCAGCAACAAGTCTGTACATTTAACTCTTACAGAAAACATGTAACGATTTTTTTTTTTCTAATTCAAGTCTTTGTACAAAGAACACTACAAGCCAAATGAGATAATGATTTCAGTACTATTGGCTTGGACTCTTTATTTATAGCTGACAAAGTTTTAAAAGCTCTATTTTGACAATCATGATTTTAGTATACATCTTAGTTCTTGTTTCAGCATGACTGACCTTTGAATACCTTAACCATTTGCTGCCTGTACAAACTCACTTTTTGTAGTTAATACAGTAATACGGAGATACAAATCATGTAACACAGTAGCAGGTCATTTCAATCTAAGTTGTACTAGTGTCACACCTGAATTTAAAAAAAAAAAAGAGTAATGCAGACAATTATTCCATATAAGAACAGTAAAGATATACAGTGTTAACCTGCAGTAATTAATTAACTTCTGAATTGCATGTTCCCAACTACTAGTATGAAGCAAGGATATTACCACCTTTTCAAAGAGTTGCTGTGTCGAAGTGCCACTGCCTGATTGTAATTATTATTTTTGATAATGATACAATAACAACTATGATGATGATGATTATGATGAAGTTTCCTTCAAACATGCTTTACTTCATTACTGAAAAAAAGATTAATTTTAAATATTTGTAAAAGTAAGACATATTCTAGTTATTGTCAAATTGTTCAATACAAAGTTAAGTAACAGAAATTATTCACAAAATTCTTTTTTTATGTCTTCTGCCACTTTATAAGGATATTGGGCATAGGCACTTGGTAATATTATATATATTACATCTGCTCCCGATGGGTACCACACAGGTTAGCAGATGTACAAAAACTTTAAGACTACAAACATCCAAACTGAGGAAAATATGTTTACTCAAATTGATCTGTTTCACAAAATTGAAAACATGTCTTCGAATATGAACGCATATGTGCCTCACTACTTTTGTCTCCGCTGGTACATTTATAAATACTACAGCAGGTAGTTAACTTATAAATTGTAGAAAAACTAGGTAAGTTGTCATTTCTATTTAATCATATTGTGATTTATCATTAAAACCTTAAGAAGTATTTTAAATTCACAGTACACATATAATATGTCATATTATTGCATATTAAAAAATACACATAAGACTTAGAAAGCAGCTTGAAGCAACTTCCAACATATCTTCTAACAAAACAAAATAACTAAAAAGTGCTTTTATATTTGTCAGTTTTTCAAACATCCAAGTAAACATGGGTTAGACTAATTCCAAAATAGTGTCTCTGCCATTCCGGACACAATGGACATGGCAAAGAAACCATCTGACCTGGTGAGCATCCATCTTCTGTTAATGAAAATAACAGGTATAAACAATTCATTTGGGCATTACAATAAGATTTATGCAAAGTAACTACAGTGCCAACAAAGCTAAGTAGTTTGCGCTCTAGGAATGTAAGTCAGAAAACGCTGCAGTGGGACTGGGAGTGGAAGGAAGAAAAAACTTCATGACTATAGAACCTCATCAAATGACTGAAGGTGATATGCAAAGGTGAGGAAGCCTTATTCTGGATCTTAAAGCAACTGAGTTTCTCACATCAAAATGGAAATCAGTCTAGCACTATTAAATGGATTAATTATGAGTGATACGGTTCTTACACAAAATACAAAAAATAAAATGATTTAATTAATGAACATGATACGAGTACTATGCCTGTATGTTACCACAGATCTTTTTTTTTCTTGCAGCAGGGACATTCTTCTTGTGCAGCTGCACAGTGATCACGAAGTACATAATGTTGACATGGATTCAGGATAATGCTACAATCACCCTCCCGACATATGATACACTTCTTTGACTGAAGCTGAAAAATCACCTGTAAGAAGATTATTGCACTCAGTAAAAACGATTCCAAAGTACACAGTTGCATTCTAGCAGCTTCACACTTAGCTGAATAAAGTTCTGTCCTGAATAAACTTCTAACTTAACAACACAAAGGACGTTTTTTTATGACAGATACGTGAACTGATGGTCATAAGATCAGAGCACACATAGCCTCTGAAGTAGCAGCTGGCGGAGCACAGGTGCTTTTAGAAAGGAAAATACCTAGGATTGACCCTCCGGACTGAATTTTTCCTGCATGATGGAGATGAGTGATACAAACAAGCAGAAAAACAGAGAGAGAAAATAAGCCTTTTTTCATTGTCACATACTCCCTCATTTTGCCATTTCAAACCACTGTTACGTTTTCTGATGCCATGGGAGATGTTCACATCCCAAATCTGAAATACTTTGAGTACAGCTATTGATATAGATTTCCAGGAGGATGTTACAACTGTAAATAAATTTCTCCATGCAGTAAGGCACATCAATCCTATTAAGGAACAAGAAGAATTGAAAAACATCTAAAAGCTGTGTTAATATTTGAAGAGCAAGACATGGTTTGGACTAAAAGAAGAACTCAGAATGTTATGTGTGGCTCTGCCTAAAACATCAACTTTCTCCTGGAAGTAAGAGCTAGGTGAGAAGCCACAGTCCTAAAGGAAGCGTAAGAACCTGAGGAAAAGGTGGCATCACTCCGGCCTGACTGAGATGCCTTCCATTCTGGATGTAACGACTTTTGGGTAAGAGATCCCAAGACTCTTTTGCTCTTCTCTTAGGAGACAAACAACAGGGGTCCCTAAGACAATCTAGAATTATGCAAAAGCACTTGATAACAAGAGCCTGGTAACTAGCAAGTCCTTATCCACCTACTTGACTGACAAAGAACAAAATTGTACTTCAAACTCTCCTAAGGAGAGCTTGGCTTTTTTTTCAAGGCTGTAGTCCATACTGATACCAATGGCACTGGACTGGAGGTGCACTAAGACAGAGAAGTCAATGCTGAACTCAAACAGGTATGAGACTACGGCAGACTGTCCCAGTAGTGAAAGAAAATATTCTTTTCTTTTCTTTTTTTTTTCTTTTGCCTGGACAGTTCCATCACAGTCAAAATCAAACAGCAAGAGTTGGTACCATATGTGGTGTCATTGTCCTTTGAGACTCCCCAAGAGAATGCAATGTGAAACCAAGCTGTGCCCAGCAAGATTTGAAGCATGGTACCTGGAGCAGTACATGGTCCTTATTATCTTCCCTGATGTGCTCAGAGGAGCAGCACCCAACATTCCTGGCTTTCAGAGCACAGAGAAATGCCCTCTATCTAGCAGCAAAAGAACATCCTCAATTATTGACGATTTTCTTTATTGACGATTTTCTTTATTGATGCCCTGGATGAGGCGATTGAGTCTACCCTTAGTAAGTCTGCAGATGACATCAAGCTGGGGCGGGGTGTCCATCTGCCAGGGGGTAGGAAGGCACTGCAGAGGGACCTGGCCAGGCTGGGTTGATGGGCTGAGGCCAAGGGTATGAAGTTCAACAAGACCAAGTACAGGGTCCTACACTTTGACCACAATAACCACCTGCAGCGCTACAGCCTGGGAGGAGCGGCTGGAGAGAGGCCCGGCAAAGAGGGACCTGGGAGCGCTGAGTGACAACCAGCTGAACATGAGCCAGCAGGGTG
>NW_009729572.1:17261-17517 GCF_000703405.1 Apaloderma vittatum | reverse complement strand
ACAGTATACTTTCTGCTTCAGCTGACCCCGGCCTCTATCTCCACCTTCCACGTTAATGCAGGATATGTGCGGAATTCATCCTGGGATTTATTTTAAAAATGTCGTCAGCCACGCTGGCTCTAATCCATTCCCCCGTCAAAGCAGCACAAAGCCCAATTTAAATGAAAACTACCAAATTACAGAGCCTTACCTGTGGCTGCACCTGCTCGGCATCCCCAGCGGCACCACCGTGGGGAAGGTCCCGCCCCCCCTGGTG
>NW_009729572.1:15545-16874 GCF_000703405.1 Apaloderma vittatum | reverse complement strand
GCTCCAGCTGTGTGCAGCGTGTGGGGCCGTTCTGGATGGGGGGGTGTCTATCCAGACAACAGCTTGTGCTTTTCGTGGCTCTAACTAGCTCCAGGTGTAGAGTTGACCTTGTGGTAGCTTCAGCCTTAATGGGAGGCTCAGTCAAGCACTAAATGTTTTGATGTGACCAGCAACGGTTCTGGGAAGGGGAAAAGCTGTAAGGGGGGCACTTTATAGGGAGTCTTGCCCTGAGTTTTTTGAGGGTGATGAAGAGTCTCCAAAGCCGAGACCTCCTGGAGCGAGGGGCTCCCAGCAGCTCCTGCTGCCCTGCCTGCAGCCTGAACCTGCCAGCAGCAAGCTGTGGTGGCTGCTGCTTTCCTTGAAAGAGAGTGGAAAATGGGTTTATCACTAAAAAAGAAATTAAAATACTGAAGCAATAGCCTGGTGGTGAGTAGCATATAATTCCCCTGCAGAATAAGCAGAGCTAAAGAGCTGAAAGCACAAACGACTGTAAACAGAAAATCTGTAATTGCTCTCCCAGCTTTGCTGTCTCAAAGCCGCCCTGACGGCCTGGTGAGAAGTGCCTGCAGCGGACACCTCGGCCGCGACGCTGGTGGGGTGGGACAGGGGGATGCTCTGTGTGACATGGCGCTGCTGGTTGCCCCCAGAAGGTGATGCAGCGGGTTTGTGTGTTGTCTGCTGAGAAACCTCTGGGTGCCAGGAGGGGAGTCCTGCAGAGGAGACCCTCGAGCTCCAGCCCAGAGGGAGGCAGGACTGAGCAGTGATGGGCGGCAGAGAGGGTCCTTGCCCTGGGTCCCACGGACCCAGCCGCTTCCTCACAGTTAAATAATCAGGCTGCACTGCCTGCGGTGTGCCCTGCGCTAGAGCCAGCGGGACCCAGCACTTTGGCATCTGCTGCTCCGCCGGGGCCTGGCCATGAGAGAGCCGAGAGGTATCAGTAGCAAACAACAAACATGCTGCAGAAGAATGCTGTTCCCCACGATTTGCACCAATTAATATTCTTTTGGAGAGCTAACCATTGCTCCTTTGAGAGAGGGACAAAAGAAATATCATCGACAAGTTTTTCAGCCTCATTACAATATTCTGTACATCAAACGCACCCAGTGTACCAGAAAATACAGATGTTGCAGCTGTCATTTGGGATAACCTGATTATCCTTTTATTTCTAGCTTTGTTCAAAATAAATTAGCTGTGGTAGTCTGTTCAGAGAGATAATCAGAGTCAGGCAAAACAGGGGGGTGCAAGAAGCCTCCTCTAGGTCAGAGACTTAACCGAGGGTCCTACCACATGGGGACCTTCCCTTCTCCTCCGGCCAGTGCCGAGGGCACC
>NW_009729572.1:15020-15368 GCF_000703405.1 Apaloderma vittatum | reverse complement strand
GGGGGGGGCTGCGGTGCAGGAGCAGCAGCTCTGAGCATCCCCTCGGCTCCGGCCGAGCGCTTTGGCTGAGAACCGCATTGCTTCCAGGGCCTGATTTGCAGTCTAATTAACAAATAGATTCGACACACTCCGTGCACCAATTAAATGCTTCCGTTCCAGTTATTAACTCTACTCACTTTTTAACAATAAAAAAAGTGAAGATATTTTCTTTTTAAGGCTGATGTTATTTTGGCAGCTGTTGAACATGTCAGTCTTAGGAGGAGATAATTCTTCCGAATTAGGCCGTAGTCAAATCTCTGTTTTCTAACTCCAGATATTTAAAGCCCGAATGATTAAATAATCCAGAAT
>NW_009729572.1:13458-14579 GCF_000703405.1 Apaloderma vittatum | reverse complement strand
TTGATCGCGGTTTTGCTAGCGAGCTTTTGCAAGGACCTTTATCATTCAGTGTCTGTGTAAAACGCTTTCCAGAGTCTAAATTCCGCTATAGAAAAACTATTTATCAAGTGCCCCCCCTCTGCTGATCCACTGGACAGGAGTTGCCAGCTCGCTCTGACAGCCGGCTGGAGGCAATATGATAGATATGTGGCTAATAATCAATCGATACTTTTGTTTAGGCCTCTGTCTATCAGTCTGGCATTGTGCGAACTAATTAGATGATAAAATGTGATGAATGTGTATTAAAGTCAGCTTCCTCCTGTTAGCACTCCAGGGACCCTTTCCATTTTCTAGCTGACCTTTTAGATCTCAGCTTTATTGTACGTGAACGCAATTAAATCAATTTGTCAGATATTTGCATTGCTCCTGCTAGTTCAGAATTCAATTAGTCAGCGTCACTTTACTGTCCTTGTCAGCCTCTGCACCAGCCCAGGTAGACGATAAAAAAAGCACAACCAACGCACCCAAAAAGCCTGTTAAAACCAAACGCAGTCCTGCCAGGACTCCGTGGCTCGCGCACTATTTGCCGCTGCTGCTGCTCTTCCACGCGGGACCCCAACCCCGGGGGCGTCCAGCTGGGCAGGCGGATCGTTTGGGTCTGACGGGGCAATTAGCAGGGACCCCTCGTTACCTCTGCTCTGGCTGTGCTGAGCAGAAACCTCGTGTAGCAAAATTATTCACACAAGCAGAACGAAACTGCAAGAGCCATCTCCATGCTACAAGGGTTTTAAACAACATTCAAATGAGAGCCAACCTTGGCAATTATTTTTCTTCCTGCTGTTCTAAAGTGATGGCTCCTTTATCCATATTTTATCAGCCAGTGAGGAGCTCTGATAGTTAAGATTCTGTTGCTTGCTCAGATCCACCGGAGCACATCCTGAGAGTCTGTTTGAAATTAGCCCAGAGAAGCACAGACTCGGTCCTCACGCCCCACGCCTGGATTCCAGTTACCCCCGAGCAGGGAAGGAGCTGCCCTCTCCCTCGCAGGGCTGGTGCGGGGGCTCTTGTCAGGCACAGGCAGAAAGTGCGTGAAAAATCTTTTGCAAAGGGGAAGATGAAGGGGCGGCAGTGGGACAGGAGGG
>NW_009729572.1:7835-13444 GCF_000703405.1 Apaloderma vittatum | reverse complement strand
GTCTCGCGGTGCCTGGGCAGCAACCGGTGGGAGGCAGGAGCTTGCTGGATGTCACGTTTGGATGACGAGAGTTCTGCTTGTGCAAGCTCACCTTCCTCCTCTGAGCTCTGGCTGGGATATGAATATCTGAACCATGGCAGGTATAATTAGCAGATGGAACTAGCTAATTACGCCCTTCGCATGTGAGCAGAAGACGCAACTGTTAATTGCTATTTGCACATTTATTATTCCAAGCACTGGGACTGCTGGCATTTACTGTGACATGTGCCCTGTTTAAAAACAAACAAACCGCGCTCCTGTCTGCGCTGTGGTACGATTTAAGGCCTAATTAATGTAAGCTGCTACGCAGCCCTGTTGCTTCGAGAAGGCGCGTGGGGGGAGCGTGCCAGCGCCGATGCCGGTGGCAGCCCCCGGGACAGGCGGGGGACAGGACGGCCAGCCAGGCAGGGGAAAGGCTTGTAGGGAACAAGCGGTTGCCCCGTCGCGTGGCAGCACTCCCAGGACCCACGCCAACCTGCGGAAATGTGTCTTCACGTGGCTTCATGTTCTGGAGACTGCTCGGGAGCTGATGTGCAAGCCCGGGCATCAGCAGGAGGACCCTCATTTGCCACTCTGCATCCGCCGCCTTTGAGGTCTGAGACCACCTGTGGCTCAGAAGTTTCTTCCAAAATCCCCATCGTGGGTTTCAGCATCCTCACAGCAAAGCCAGGTCTGATCTGAAAAAGCTACTGCCTCTCTCTATAATATAATGAGAAAAACAACAACTATGTTTTCAGAAGTCATGATTAAATCTCTAGTGTTGAACAAGCATTTGTTTGAGATCAGTGCTCAGAGCGCGCCTCAGCTCAGTGGTTAGTTCAATAAATATTGGGGATGAATAGCAGAGGAATTTCCACCTTTTCTACTGAAGAGTTGAGATGGATTTCAACGACCACACCTCTGTCAGAGGGTCTGAGCTAATATTTATGAGGTGGAGGCTTTCCTCTGTGATCGGAGAAAGCGGTTTCTGAAGCGCTGTCGTTCCCTGGCACTGGGATGCTCTGCCCAGGGCAGGAGGGAGTCACTGTCACTGGGGGGGTTTAAGGAGAGGCTGGATGTGGCACTTGGGGCCGTGCTCTGGCCCATGTGGGGGTGTTGGGACATCGGCTGGGCTTGGTGATCTCAGAGGGCTTTGCCAGCCTCAACAGTTCTGTGATTCTGTGAAGCAGGACAAGCTGCACCAGCCTCTGCTCTGCTCTGCTCTCAGCGCGAGGCGAGAGCGAGCATCCCCCACGTGGGGCTCTCGCTGGCACTAGAAAGACCTAAAAAGACCTGAGACAACTGTGGGAGACCCGAGCGCTCTGCCCGGGTCCCTGGAGCCCCTCCCGGGCGCAGGGGCTGTGCTCACCACATTTCTGCGCTCATTAGAAATAAACTGGGCTGAACAAGCCTCTAGATAACGGACTGCGAAGAAGTGCCTGGCGCTGCCGGACAGCGAGCAGGGCCCTTTCCCCACACGCGTCCCCAGCGCCCTTTCAGGCAGCAAAGCCTCGACGTGCTCCCTCCATGGGAATGAAGCGGCCAAAGGAGGCTGAACCTGGCAGTGTTCCCCAGGGCAGGGCCAGGAGCGAAGCAGTGGGGACATCCCCATCCGACAGCAGCGCTGGTGCCCACCCAGGCAGGGTCCGTGCTGCCGCTCACCCCCAGCGTGGCTGCCCCATAGCACGTCCCCGGGCCAGGCAGCGGCACTGTCCCAGTCACCCCATGGTGGCAGAGCCTGGCGGCAGACACTGGTGGCTTTTATTGTCTTTGAGGACCAAGGGAGCAAAACCCTGGGTGGGCTGGTCCAGCAGGTCGTGGATGGGGAGCAGAACGCCCTGAGGCAGGGCTGCAGGAGAGCCCTGGGCTCTGGGTGTGAGAGCACCTGCCACGTGCCACGTCGGACCCCCGTGAGTGCCGCTGAGCCGCCTGCGGGAACACCCGGCTCTGGGGTACCTCAGCTGTGAAATTACAGACTGGAAATTTCAGAGAGCTAGTAACAAAAAAGTTCGGTTTCTAACACTGATGTTAACTCAGGCCCAATTGGATTTAACTTGTCCATTTTACATAGTACAACTTGATTCGCGCTGTGTCATGAAACTCCAAATAGGAAATATTTAATGCGAGTGAAATGATGAATTTTGTGTTCCTGCTACAAATACCTATTTCACGTGCCTTTGACTGATGACTTTCAAGTATGGTTTAAGTGTTGCAATGCTATTTTATATTTTCAGAGCGTGAAAACAGAGAGGCAACATGGCAAAGAAGGAACAAAGTCAAACTTATGGCCTTGCCATTACCAATGCCTTCAAAGCTGACACTTCACATCCTCACGGGGCTCAGTTCCCGCAGCGCAGGCAGCAGCTCGGGGCTCCTGCAGAGAGGGAGAGCTGGTGGAGCTGCTGACAGGGAGGAGCGGGTGCCCAGGCCCTGAGCTGGGATGCTCAGTGTGGAATGTTTGAGCTCCTCTCAAGGAATTGCATTAACACATCTCTGTCCCAAAGGAAAAGGAAATGCTGTAACTGCTTCTTTTTTATCATTGTTATTTCTTTCTTTAAAGACTCCAGAATTGGTCCTGGGTACTTATAACTCGACCAGGTGTTGACTCGATGAGTTGAATAAAATAACTCTGGTCTATGGCATGGGCACGCTGATGCTCTCCATCCCTCTGGGACACCCACAGGCAGCTCCTCTTCAGCTCCTCTTCCTTCCATCTGGTCCCATTGTGATAAAACAATGTTTTCTGGAGGTCAGGTCTCAACATCCTTTTGCACCTCTTGCTCCTGTTGTCCCTGTCTGTGCTGCTGCATGCAGCCCTTCCCAGCACTGTGAAGAATTACAATTCTGCAGCACAAAACCAGGAAACAGCTATTAATTTCCTGACAAGTCTTCGGGGCACTCCCAGTACAGATGCTGCCTTTGGTGAACGTTGCTTGTTTCAGGAGGGAGGGGGAGATGCTCTGCGTGGGGCTGGGTTCCCAGTGCCACCCAGCATCCCCCACCCACGAGGGAGCTCCTGAGGGGCCACACAAAGTGCCCAGGAAGGAGGAGGGGGTGGCAAGGAGAGCTGAGCTCCTGGAGGAGACCCTCCTCTGGCTGGGAACAGGTCCCCAACAGCCTGGAACGCGGGGCCTGGGAAGAGGGGATGGCAAGGTGGGTAGAATTGTCTGAACACCCCCATTCTTGCAGTTGAAGCAATCATGAATCATTTCAAATGTCAAAATCTCGAGAGGATAATGAGTTAAATCCACGAGTGTGAGTTCAGTTATGTGTCAGGGTGCAGGAGCTGCAGCACGTGCAGGGGGTGACAGTGATGCGGGGGCAGCCAGAGCCCCAGCCGGAGGGGTCCCACTGCCCTTGGGGGCTGCCTCTGGGCAGGCTGGTACCTCAGGAGCTGGCAATGCAGGAGAGGGGACAAGCCAGGGCAGCCCCTGGGGAACACCCGTGGGTCTACAGGGGCAGGAGGGAGCTCTGTGCGTGGGGGACAACACTGGCCAGCGGTCCCTCCCGCCTGGGCGGTCACAGTGAAGTTGTCACCTCCAGTGGCAAGAGTTGCTGCTCCTTTCTGGCACTCTGCAGAAGGTGTGTGTGTCCCCTGAGACCCCCCCTCCTGTGCCTGCTGCCAGCTCCCAGGGCGGTTCCTCCAAAATCCACACAGCCCGCACAGGCTCATGGTCTGCGTGCCTGGGCTGGAGCAGAATCTGCCTCTGTTCCGAAGGCGCTTCAGCTCCGAAACTGCAGGAGCATTTTCAAAGCAAGCCCCCGAGGTCCTCCCTGTTGTGTATGGGTGATGTTGCTGCAGAGGAGGAGGAGGCCGGGCCAGGGCTGGCGCTGCCAAGGATGCTCCCAGCTGGTTGGATCCGCATGAATCTTCCACCCTCAAACCCGTCACCCTTCACCAGATCCAGCTCCGGCCACTTGAAAACGCTGCGAGCTTTAAAATAGAGGTGGCTTTGCAGGATGATGGATTTCAGTGTCTTTCTGCTTCAGCTTATTGAACAGGGCGGATTTTTATGGACAGCTCTTTCCTCTCCTCATCTCTATTCACCCGCGTGTCTCCAGAGCACGGCACTGGAGGAGTCAGCCCGGGGCTGGCCCGGGGGAAGCCGGGAGCTGCCCGTCCTCCCCGCTGGGGTTCAGCATGCGCACCCCAGTGAGCCGTTTCAAGTGCCTGTGTCCCGGCAGCCCCTCCACTGGGAGTGCTTTGCACTGAGAGTGGCACAAATAGGGTTTGTCACCTTGCTCAGAGCAGCCTGAGGACATCCCCCTGCAGTCACCGAGGGCGCAGCCATGGCTCGGCACAGCAGGCACACGCAGCAGCTTGGCGCTTGGGGAGCCCCGATGGCACCAGGCAGGTCCCATGAGTGGTCATCAGTGCTGCTGGGACAGGACTGGGCTGTGGGACTGGCTGCCTCCAGGGGGACAGAGGGAAGGGCAGGTCCCCAGAATAGGGTCTGGTGACACAAGCCCCACAGTGGGGGTGGCCCGGGCATCCTGGGGGCAGGGCCAGGCTGGGCTCTGCTGCTGCTCGGAGCCAGGACTCAAACTCCAGCAGCAGGGACGTGGCTCAGCACATTATTGCAGTGGCACCCCTAGGAAGGGACAGCAGGGCCAGCTGTGGAGCACAGCGAGCACCCAGTGGGTCCCTGTCCCCTGTCCCCCATCCCCTGTCCAAAACCTTCTCTCCCATGCAACCCTGTGAAGCCGTCTGCCAAGCAAGTCAATACAAATCAGTCAATGTTTGTGCCCTCTCAATAACTCTGTTACATTCTCAAGGACAGATCTAAACCATCCAAACGGGCCTGAAGCAGATGCTTTGCTGCCAGAAGAGCAGCCGCGCCAGAGATTGTAAATCATGCAACATTAATATTGTCACTGACAATGAAAATCTCTGTATCTCCGTGTCTGCCCGTGCGTGGTGGCCTTCGGATGTGCTTAATAAGCACCTGAGCTGCTGCGCCTGCCACGGAAGGAGGATGCAGCCAGGGGGTTAACCGCCCTGTGCAGGGCAGCCGAGCCCCTGCAGCATGCCGGGACGCAGGATTTCGGAAGGGCACCCAGGACGACTCACCCAGCACTCCCAGGGGCTCCGGGGTGAGCTGCAGTTCCCGGGGTCAGGGTATCTGCATCCCCAGGATGGGATGATATTTCTCCCAGGAGGGAGACATTTCAGAGGCTGCAGGCAGGGCTCTCTGCCCTCCCTCGCTCTGCGAAGCGCCTGGCTGGGAGATCGGTGGGAATGTGCAGGGATGGGCTGTTGGAGGTGGCCGAGCCTGGGGATGCAGAGGCAGGATAAAGCACTTTGGAGGGTGGTGGGCTGGGACAGAGAGGCAGCTGCCCAAGCCCACCGCACCAGCACGGCCGGCTCTAAGTGTTCCTCTTGGCCGGAGCAAACGCATCTTCCCTCAGTCACCCCAGCCGCTCACGCCGCTGGGATTCAGCCCAGGACAGCCCCACTTTTGGCATTCTTTGGATGTGCAAGACGCTATTAGAGCCATGGCTCCAGAGCCAGCCCAGCGGGACCGAAAGGTCAGAAGACATTCTGTCGCTTGTAAATAAATAATAATAAATTACCATGTTTGAACATGCTC
>NW_009729572.1:2288-7729 GCF_000703405.1 Apaloderma vittatum | reverse complement strand
GGCTGGGATGTCGCCTGCCGGGCAGGTGAGCCCTCCGCTCCTGCAACAAGTTTCAGGGCAAGCTAAAACTCAGTTTATTTTTTCCCTTGGCCCATAGCTTGCCTCGGCCCTGGCAGCTGCTCCAGGGTCTATACGAGCATTCATATGGAAAAGATCTGTTCCTTTGAGTCATTTTTCATTAGTTCCAATACTACTGAGCAAAGCAGAGCTGATTTTGTAAATTAAAATGGGTTGCAGTTCAATACAGAATACTTCATTTGCAGCCAAGTTAAATAAGAGAATTGACATAAATATAATGCAATTACTTTTGCTACTTTCATAATGCCTTTATGAGGAAGATAACCATCCACATGAATACATTATCCCACAGTATCTCTGCATCATTTCGGGACTTAACTCTTTTGAGTAGTATCAGAAGAATGGATACATTTAATTAAGTGTCTTATTTTAGAAGTCAATTTTACAATGATCAGGAAGCAGTATCTTTAATTTTCAGTCATGGAAGTGGCTTTCTTTTTGTCTCCAGACTGTTGTAATTCTAAGGACGCGATCTCGAGCAGAGTCACTACACGTGTGTCTCGCAGGAGAAGCTGTGAGGTCTGAGCATCCCCTCGCAGCCAGGGCAAGAGGCAGCTACAGGGGTCCTGGCGTGCGGACCCAGCCCTGGTTCACCAGAGATGTCCCCGCCTGCTCCGAGGGGTCGGTCCCTGCCCTGGACAGCGCTGGGGCTCCAGCCCTGTGGGCGAGGGGCAGCCCTGACACCGGGTGCTGTGCCTGGAGCAGCCGGGCAAGCAGAGCCCTTGGCTGGGCTGAGCCTAACGCAGGGTCCTCGGTGCCCACCGGTGAGTGCCGGCCAGCTCGGGGGGCCGGCAGGCAGACACAAGGCTTTGGGCAGCACAAGGGAGCTGGCACCTCACCTTGCCCGCTCGTTACGCTCGCTGCAGCTTTTTTACCTTTCTGCTGCCTTTACAATTAATTCTCAGCTGCTCTGGCGCAGTTGTTACCTGCCGCGCCCAGCCCACCTCCACCAGCTTCCCTCATTAGCAGTGACTTCTCATCAGCACAGAATTAATTGCAGGTTTGCTGGGAGAAAGGTGAGTTTGATAAAGCACATTTCTAAGGGGACTGTTGTATTTTATGTCGCTCTCAGCAAACATTTCACGTGGTGACCAGAGGTGATGCGAAGGGACAGGGAGGTGCGACGGCAGCGCAGGGAGACAAGGGGCAGGGAGCAGAGGGACCCTCGAGCTGTGCCGCGGCAGGGCCCGGCAAGCCCCCCCCCCCAGCCCCAACCACTCCAGGCTCCCACCGCTCCCCCATCCTCATCCCCACAGGGCCAGTGACAGTGAGAAATAAGTTTTTTATTCAGAAAAAAAAAATCCTTGAAAAGTATAATCTTAGTTAAAATAAGAACATCTAGGTCTTAAGAGCAACAACCTCTCGTACTTTTGTTGAAGGCAAATTAACTTTTTTTGCTTTAAACAAAAGGCATCTTTACAGATGATAATTTTTTGGCACAATCGGTGTTTTGTTAAAAGGCACCAGGATCCAGAGCCTGATGTCCCCTCGCCTGCAGCGCAGGAGCCGGTGGCGTGGCCGTGGTGGCCGTCCCTGTGCCAGGCTCTGCTCACGAGAGGGGCTTTGCTGTGTGCTTGATAAACCCCTGCTCACCTCACCTCATCTCACCCTATCTCACTTCAGTCTTAAAACAGAGTAGAAAGATAGAGGGGGGAAAAAAAATCACTGAAACTGGACTAAAACCCTTTTGGGATGTGCTTGGTGCCAGAGCAGATGGAATCGGGTTCCGTCAGGAGGGGCCTCTGCAGGCACATTCCCTACATTTGCTTTTACATCAGCAGCTATTTCAGACTTGCAATGCCGCTTCTCTGGGAGCGGCCAGTAAAAATATCCTCCTGGAAGCGATGGGATTCTTACCTCTGTGCTTAAAGCAAAGCTGCTCGTCTGGAGCACAGAGCGCCGGCAGCTCCCCGGGGCGAGCAGCACCTTCTGCGGCCTTCCCTGCGGGGGGCGATGGCTGCGGCACCTCCAAAAAGCTGCTCAGTCTCTGCTGCTTGCGGCTCCTGCTCCCCTCGGCTGGGTGTTGGGCAGCCTTCAGCCTCACACACGAATTGAGCAGAGGCGAGGGACCCCAAAGCCCCCACGGGAGGGCAGGGACGTGTCGCACAGGGATAGCCAGTCCTGGCCAGCCCCGGCTGCGACAGTACTCGGGGACTATGACTCTGCTGTGACAGAAATGGAGGTGGGAGGCAGCCCCAACGCCGAGGTGTGGGTCACAGGGAGCATCCCCACGGCTGAGGCGTGGGTCACGCGGGGAGCCAGGCTCGGTGTTGGCTCGGCCTCACAGCACGGCAGGGCAACGTTCCCATCTCCCAGGCTGGGAATCTGCTGGCGCTCGCTGGCTGCAGCTGCCCTTGGTGGCGTTTTAATGCCACGGCTTTTCATCTCAAGGCTGAGCAGCTACATTTTTAAATATAGAATATTAGGGGTTTATGACAAAATCAAACAACACTTGCTGGAGAATTGATTCTGCCTCTTGTTTCCCTCCTCGCTGGTGCCAGGGTATTACTCCTTGGTGAGCGATATATCAGCCCTGCGGCAGCGCGGGGTTTGGCTTTCAGGACGCTCTTAGGGCTGGCTTCTCAGCATGAAGAATAGCAGCCCAGCTGCAGATGGGAGGATAAAAAGTCTCTCTAAAATTCCTCCGGCAGATCCATACTCCATTTCTGGAGGTGTGAAAACAACCACACAATTGATTGGTTCTTAAGTCCAAATTTGTGAGTCGCAGAAAGTCACTGGCTCCAAAGTCACTTAAATTCCCTTTGTGTCCCAGAGGCGTCGTTATTTCTCGGGAAGCTGCAGCCGCCGAGCCGAGCCCTTGTCCCCCCACTGGGAAACCGCCCGAGCCTCGGCGTGCCCACGTATCGGATCCCCACCCCGCACGGGGCAGCTTCTGCATGTGGTTATGCAAGAGCAGATGAAGAATCCCAATCTTCCCCTTAGTTATTCCTTCCCTACTTTCTCCCTGATTGCTCAGTACAAAAGCTTCTAGCCATCTTTAAACCAAATTGCTTCACAAATGACAAATAACATGAAAATAGGCTACATAACCGGGAATAATGAAAGAAATCATTCACTTTGATATCAGGAGATGGTCTGTGTTAAAGGAGCCCTTCAGCCTGAATAGCAGAAAAGAACATTGCAATTTTCGTGTACTTACTGGGATAAAACATGTGACTCCATGGATGCCGCAGCTGTCATTTCACACTGGTCTTTGCACTCAGATTCTGAATTGCAAAGGTTATCTTGACACTTGCTGATAAATTTTAAACCACCTCTTTTGCTGTGTGTGAGAAGGGGCAGGGAGAGCATATCTGCATACAAATGTTAATGGTATTTTTTACTCCTTGCCAGAGAGTAAGAACAGCTCTGGGGACCACGTTCAGCGACGCGTCCCCACCTCTCAGATCTGCATGCCACAGCGCCTGTCCCGTGTCCCAGGCCTGCACCGGAGCACACTGCCAAGCAACACGGTAATCTTGGTGTAATTAAGCAAATATCTGAGCTAAATCTAATAATTTTCCAAAGCTTTTATCTCAGCAGCTATGAAGATAATGGCTAAAAATAGGTGTGCCCATACCAACCGGCAATTAAAACATCATCATTTTGATTCCATCATGTTTTAGCGCACAGGGCTCTGCCGGAGGTTGCATTAGCTTGATGTGGCAAATTTATTCGTCAAAATAGGAATAAAAAGTGGGGCACCTTGGAAAAGCACCAGAAAGCAGAGTCCTGCGGAGCTTCCCGGTCAGATGTGCGCGACGGGGCAGGGGAGCCACGAGCAGAGGCAGGGCTGGCAGCGTCCCGGGGCAGCACCCACTTCCCAAAATCCCTTACAGAGTCATAGGATCATAGAACAGTTTTGTCTAGAAGAGACCTTCAAGATCACCGAGTCCAACCTCTGTCCCAGCCCTGTCAACTCCACTAAACCTTGTCCCTCAGCACAACACCCACCCGTCTCTGAAACCCCTCCAGGGATGGCAACTCAGCCCCTCCCGGGGCAGGCTGCCCCAAGGCCTGACAACCCTCTCAGGGAAGAAATTCTCCCTGATATCCAACCTGAACCTCCCCTGGTGCAACTTCAGGCCATTTCCCCTCGTCCTGTCACTTGAGAAGAGAGAACAAGCCAAAAATAGATCTTTCTCCTGAGTGTTCCCCTCCTGGTTCACCAGGACCTTTCCTCCACCTTGGCAATGCCTCTGCCCTTCTCCCCTTCCTCCCCAGGTGCAGGCAGAACAACTCAGGATTCAGAGAGGAGTTTGCCCCGAAGAAGTTCAAGTTTTTAGGAAAATCTCCAGTGCAAACAGATTAATTAATCTAATCAGACGCATCTCTCCAGAGGAATTGGATTAGTGCTTCTTGGATAAGGATTGTATTAAGCTGATAAGATAGGTTACAAATGCAATGAGATGCTGATTTATTGCAAAGAGAGGAGTTGACAGTTCTCACGGGCTGCAGGTTGCTGCTGAGCAAATAAAAGAGCGACGTGCTCCAAAGTTTCCTCTGACATTGCAGAAGGCTCTGAGCCCTGCACGGCCAGGGAGGTGCCTCTGCCCCAGAGCCTGATGGCACCAGGCCCGCTGCGCAACGGGGACAGCCAAGATTTGATATTTTTAAATTTGTTGCCAGAACATGAGGGGAAGATTTTAATCTGAAGATATAAGATTCTGCTCCTCGCCTAGCTCACACTTTAAGTGCCAGAAGAGACTTCTCTGCTCTCGTCTTGTGTGAATGCAAAGCTCCATCTGCTTCCTCTCGTACCACGAGTCTTGGCACGCAAAGAGTTACCAGGTGCTTCCCTGTCTGTCTGCACACAGAGACAGAAAAGTTCCCAAGACTCTTAATCAGGGCAGCACATCCTTTACAGTATGCCCATTAAGTGACCCACTGCCACAGGACAATGACACCACGGGACACCAGACATTCATCCCCCATTTAATCAAGCGCCCTGGGTAGCGTGTACCTGCATTCAGCACGTTCAGACGTACGAGTGCAGCCCCCACGCCTCGTGGAATCCAGTGCCACTTCAGCAGCTTCCCTCTGAGCCGAGCTGGTGGCACCAAAATTGCTCTGGCTCTTTGGGGATGGACGGGAACATTCCCAAGGTCACTGTCACCCAGGCAGGGGACATCACGGATGCTGGGTTCTCAGCAGGCCCTGGGGCAAGGCATGGTCACGGTGCACACATAGAGGGACCGGGTCACCTTGTGCTTCAGCACCTGGCAACTGGTGTACAGAGGGGGACAGGCCGCGAGGTCTCCTTGGCAGCGGGACACAGGGTGGGCAGGAGCACATCAGCAGGGCGAGGTGCCCGAGCATGGTGCCAGCCTTCATTAGGTGCTCGGCAAGCCATGCCACGGCGG
>NW_009729572.1:636-2233 GCF_000703405.1 Apaloderma vittatum | reverse complement strand
TCCCTCAGCAGCACTTTGGGAACCCAGGAGAATGTCTTTACACAGCTACGCTTGTCCTTCGCTCGGCTCCGTGCTGCCAGCACAGCAAAAATACGACTGAAACGCACACAGCAGCAGCCGCGCGGGGAAGCGCCATTGGTCATAGTTACAGGGTGCTTCACAAAGTGTAATGAAACGGCAGGTGTGGGCGCTGCGCTTCCCGGAGCCCCATCTATTAGCGAGAAGGGGAGGTGAGCACTGCTCTGCCAGCACGCTTGCCGTTGTGCTGCCAGTTGTGCTGCCCCGAGGCCAGCCCGGCTCCAACGGGGACTCATGTCTCAGGGCCAGCACACCAGGACGGCCTCCCCAAGGGCTGCAGGCACGTGCTCAGACCGGCCGAGGAAGCCCCACAGCACCCGGTCTCCTCCTTTCTTTGCCTTCTCAGCTGCCTGGACAAAACCAGGCAATGGAGAAGACTGGCGGGACGCTTGTACTCCTCCCAAGCCTGGCCTGGGCTTGTTCGAGCCCACATGAGGCTGCCCCAGCTAGCCCTGCAGGAAATGCTGCAAATCCTCCTCTTTTCTAAGCCCCCTGGATCCTCTCCACCACCATTCCCGTGATGACTGTGCAGCCTGGGACAAGGCTGAGGAGCCACCAGCACCGCGAGGAGCAGAGGGAATCCCTGAAGTCACTGCTCCGTGGAACCGTGTGTGACAGGGACACTGGCCGCGCGTGTGCCTCTTGAGTTTGCAAGGTTAATTCAGCTGGGAAAGCCTCTTTATGAGTGGGCAGCAAACACACCTGCTCACCACCACCCACCTCGCCGGCTGTGGCCTCGCCTTCCCCAGAAGAAGAGGATGAAAAGTTCATGGAGCGAACTTCTCAGCTGGAAGAAAGGCAGAAACAAACATGACTTGAACTATCACAGCAGGCACATTGTTGCCTGCTGCTCAGGAATCAAACAGGCAAGAAGCTGATCTTAAAGAAAGGCAGTGGCTCCGGCAGCCAGCTGGGGCATCAGGAGAGGTGGGGCTGGCTCTGGCCAAGGACCAGCCTTGGTTTCTCCACCCTGTGCACCAAACAGGGCAGCAGCCCTGGCGGGCAGAAAGCTCAGCCAGCCCTCCAGGCGGCCGGGCTCTTGGGCACGCACAAAGGTTCTGTCCATGGTCGAGGCAAAGCCTTTCCTGAGCCCGCAGATCCAGCAGCACTCCTGCTGCTGCTCAGGAACAGCAAACCTTGGGAAACAGGGGCTCGGCCAAGGTGGATGCCGAGCTGCCCCAGGGGGCACAGCAGCTCCCTCCTACTTGCCGTGACTGCTGTCCTGCCCAGGGTGAGGGGGCTCCCTGGGCCCCTGGGGTTCGAAAGCCTCCATCCCTCTCCAGGGTTTTTCAGAGCACTTTCACCTTGGCAGTGAAGCGCCTCACAAAATTAAAGAGCCCAGAACAGAAAGTTGCTTTTCTTTATGCTCCTTCAGGCAGAAGAGATAAAAGGACACGTCGTTGCTACCCAGCTTTGCTCCGTGTGAGTATATTGCACCCATATACCCAGGCAGCACGACAGGCACTCACACGCCACTGTGCTCAAGCACAGCAGCCGCCCACAGCCCCCGGAGGGAACG
>NW_009729572.1:0-280 GCF_000703405.1 Apaloderma vittatum | reverse complement strand
CTCCCCGCTTCCAGCCCCGTGAGCTTGCTGACCACACAACAGCCCCGTGTGCGCTAGGCAAGACAAGGTCACGGAGTCATGGAATCATGCAATGTGCTGGGCTGGAAGGGACCTTTAAAGGTTACCCCTGCAGTAAGTGGTGATCTTGCCACTTCAAGACACCCCATCACTGTCCTGGGCTTAACACAAGGTGTTTTACTACTGTATTCCATGGAATCATAGAATTATAGAGTCATAGGATCATAGAACCACAGAAGAGTTTTGGCTGGAAGAGACCTTC
>NW_009729571.1:8526-28070 GCF_000703405.1 Apaloderma vittatum | reverse complement strand
TATATACTATATATACTGCAGCTGTCACTAGTTAAGAGAGGTTATCCAAAATGACCACCCAAAAGTCCAGCAATGTGTCAAAAGCATCCTCAAGAAAATCAGCAGGGAAGTGACTTCTCTCTGTCCTCCTCCTTCTTGCCTGAGATCATCTGCCTGCCATGATCATCACTGTCTGGCCTTTTGGGTTTACTAGAGATCTGACGTGCTTTCTTACCCATAGGTTGGAGATTCGGATCAGCTGGGTGATATCAACATCTATGGGTACTGAATAAAGAAAACCTGGACATATATAGAACGTTAGTTTGAAGGCAAGTGGGATAGAAAACGGCAAGGCTTATCCTGTGTTGCAGCAGGTGTTGACAAGCTTAATACAGTTAGGAATATGCACAATTAGGGATATTGCTTCATGTAATTTGATACAGAGTATCAAATGAGAAGAAGGAGGACTTCCTCTGTGTTACAATAGAGTTGAAACTGTGTAACACTTTTAGCAATTTCTTCTACAAGAAAAAATAATGGGAAAGTAGGCACAAGATTTCCATTGGCTTTAATTCAAGATGGAAATAAAGAGAATTAGTATCACCTACTCTGTCAGGTCACTGCAGAAGGCTCTTTGGAACTCTAGCGAGAGCAGTTTGGTTGCCAGGAGACGATAAGTTAATTTTGGAAGGTAATGCCCTCCAAGCAAGTAATGCCATCATTCTAGATCGGAGTAAAATTTAATGCTTTAGAGCCACAAGCTTGCCTTTTAGAAGGATTTACCTCTCTACCTTTCTGGGAATAAACAAAGCGTGCTTTTGCATTGCCTGTTGCTGGCAGAATAAAATCTTGAACAGTAAAATCTTAGGGTGCTGTTAAATACTCATCACAAAAACAGTGCTCCAGCAGGCTCATCGAGGTTAGGCCATCTGCTAGCTATGCTGATACATATGTCAAATGACAGATTGGCAAAAAGTGTTTTTCATGACCTTAAATAAGAGGGAGACCAATGAAATGTTACAAGAACAAATTCAAGACAAATCTTCAGCCACGTGGCATTAATTTCACAATATGAGACACAGTAGCTAAAGGCTTTTGAGACACTAAACATTTACTGGTGCTGTTAAAGTCTGTAAACAAAACTACTGACACCTCAGAATGCAAATGGCTATAGAGCAATGTAAAAGTAAGAAACACAAGAAGATGTATCTGTGACTAGTGCAATGCAGAAAACATTTATCTTCAGACTACCTGCAAAACTGAATCCTTATATGTTCAAATTTAACATTGTCAGGGTTGTGGAGAACACACGAAGACGTTTGAGACAGAACTCACTCATGAAATCTTTTGAGCTTTTCTGGTTGGAGATGGGATGCATGTTCAGATCACACCAACCCCTATGATAATCTGTCAATCATTGAAGAATTTGGGAAAATGGATAAACAAGCATGGTAAGAGTCAAAGAATGTGGAAAGTAGTGGAAAAGGGCAAAATTTGAAATGGAAGTCCAAAAACAGTACTTTCCTTAATTACCTACAAGCTTTGTAGAACAGAGACCAATACCACCTGCTTATCTGTACTCTGTATTTTCCATTTTATATATTAATACTCTTAGCAAAAAGCATAGGTTATAATTCAGCCTTCCATCATTTTCCTAAAGTTTGCTAAAAGCTGAGGGCCACAGAATCCAAACTGTAGCCTGCCTTTCATGCTATTCCTGCTTTTCTACAGTGGGATGATGCTGTATATTTTTAAAAATGCCTTTCCTAATACATTTATTCAATGCTATTTTGCTATTATTGGGCTATTTTACCCAATCTTATTAGTCTATCCTGAAACATTTTTTGTTCAAAAGAAGCCGTTGTTGGAATTCATTGGTGTTGTACAATTTCATACTACCTTTTCAGCCTGCTGTGTGGGATAGAAATGGATTCATTGTGGCTTATGAATCAAAATATCAGCTGTGACAAGTTTTTAAGTCAATAGAATAGATTGAAATAAGGTTTCATTGGCTTGAAAACCACTTTTTGTTGTTTTTAGTTTAATTCTAGCCTTTGCTATGTTTTTCTCATATAAAATTTTGTGGAGTTTCTGGCAAAAAAACAAAAAAGAATAGGATGAATTTGACAGAAAATCAGTGACCTTGGAGGTCATTGGAATAACATCTTCATGACAAAACACAAAATGCAGTGAAAAGTGGTGGCTGTCATTTACAAATAGGAGTTTTTAGGCTGTCTGACTGAAAGACTGATGGCATTCAACAGGAAAACCCAATAAGGATGGGAAAAACAGTGATGAGTGGGGGAACTCTGCTATGCTGATCAGTGGAAACAGAGCATCCTGCATCAGCTAATTCCTAATGACCATCAAAGGAGAGTGATTTCCCATTGACCCTGGCCTGAAGCCCATGCAGAGGAATCAATCAAAAACTCTCCTCATGGAAAACCATGCAAACTGAACAGAGCAATTGCCTAAAAGTGTATGAGACTTGTGGGAAGTAGAAGGAGAGAATTTAGGGGCTAAGTAAAGTGTACATTTAAGACAATTGTAGGAAAGTGTCAAACTTCCTAGGGGTTGTTTTGGGGAAAGGCCCAAAGGCAGGAGAAGTGAGTGATCAAGGTAGGCTGGAGAGGAACAAATGTAGGAAGATAGAGGGAAAATGAGATAAAAGGATCCAGTCAAGCGGGCAGCTGCTTGATGGGCTTACTTGACTGAGCCCTGGACTTTATCACCTCAGTCTGTCCTAATTTCTTAATAATCTTGCTTCTCACTGTCTCCTGTGTGTGCATGTGTTCTGTCTTTTCGGAGCCTCTGTGTGTGAGTCCTAGTGAGCTGCAAGTTGGACAAGCCTGTGAGTATCAGGAAGGGTCTGACTGCCAGCTGCTGAGCTGGGACAGAGACCCTCCTCCAGGGTCTGTAGGTCCAGATGCCAACAGCTGAGCACACGAGGGCCTGGAGGCCAGCAGATGCACAGCCTGAGTGCCCAGGGCTGTTGTCTGAATAGACCTGTGCCACGTGTGCATGTGAGTGCTGGTGAACTTCAATGCTGATCAGTACCAGGACCAGGCTGCCTGTGCTGTTCCTGTCTATGTGAGCGTGGTGTGTGCTAACACGGGTGTTGGTGAGGGCACTGCTATCTCTTGGTCCATGGGATCAATTGTGTGTGTTATAGTTTGTGTGTGCATGTACCTACAGGGCATAGGTTCTCAGCCTGGCCAGTAGTTGGACTTTGAGATATGGAACTCCCTATCTGTGGGGCTGGAGTAAGAGAAATCCTCTGGGTTGTGAAGTTCACTGGACTTAGCTACCTTTCACAGTGGTCATTAGTAATGGGTCTTTTCCTATTGTGTTTCCTTAAGAGTGGATAATAGACTACTCAATATCACCATCAATGGTCCAGAAATCAGCACTGATGAAATGAGCAGATATCACAATAATTGATATAAACCAGCCTGAATTATTTTCTCAAGTCGGCTATTCAAGAGAAGTAAACGTTTAATACAAAAAAAAATGCAAATTCTTATATCTAGGTATAAATAGTACTGACTTTCTCTAGAGCACAGCAGTATGAAAAATAGTAACACTTAAAAAGATGTACCACATGAGCAATATAATGAATACTCCAATCCTGATGCTTTTAAAAGCCTAGGGGTAGTTTTGAGGTAGTGAACTAGTAAGTAGGAGTAGAAAAGTGATATGACTTCTGTATGTGACATTTGTTGGTTCTCACAAAAGAAAGAGGGATCTGAGTTTTATATAACGAATCTGATAATGAAATTATAGTGTTTACACACACACAAAAAAGTGAGGCCCCAGAGAGGGACTACAACATTTTTTTGAAAGTTACAGAAAATGTCCTATATTCTTTAATTATGCCATTATAAGATAACTGAAAGGTGACTTGATTATGATGCATAAGTTCCAGGAAAGTATCATCATGTAGTAGTATGCTCTTCCAGTTTAAAGAAATAGCATCATAAACCCCAATATCTGGGAATGAACAGCAAGCAAACCATGTAAAATAAGTTTTTGACTGGTATGACAATAAACTATTGCAACAAACTGGATGCTTTATAAAGTATGAAATTTGGAAGAAACACAAGTGATAGGGCACTTCTCTTGTTAGAGAAGTAGATAAAGCTATTTAGCCTGTGATGTCCAGAGGGTTGTGATCAGATTACTTCTGGTGGTCTCTGAAAACTCTGTCATAAAAGATTTTTAAAGGTGTTTGGGCTTCAGCTGAAAAATTATAATGGGCCAGAAAGGGTAAAAACTCTCTGAGAAGATACTAGTTGTGTTTCTTGTTATTAAAATGCCTTATTACAGCTGAGGTTTTTAGCCTAGAAATTCCCAGTTCAAGGCAAAGATTGCTATAGCAGCTAAGTTGACAGCTTTGATAGAATAGAGGCCAATGAAGTTATTGTAATGAAGTCATTTGATCTGCTTTCCTGTTTGAACTAGTCCATATCCCTGGGGGAGTGTTTGTGTGTAATCCGTTTACAAAGGTGGACTAGAACCTATAGAGAATCTAACGTGTTTGCTATCCAGCATTTCTTTATGGTGTGAAGAATCTGTGCAAAACCACATTTGGGCTTAGACAGATATGTTTTTTCAGCTCAAACATCCAACCAGAATGTTGAGGTAGATGTTACCCAGGCCCTATCAACAGGTATTGCTTGGATGCTCTGTTTTGGTCCTGAATGTAGTGTGTGTCACCATTTATACCAAAGCTGGAAGCCCAGGAGGTTTCCAGAAGATATGAGTCTAATACCCTTTACATTCTCAATCAAACTAAAAACCTTAAGTTCAACTGCCTTAAGTTCAACTGCAGAGTCTCCTCGCCCTGAAACTTAAGTGCAAATCATCGTTGAGCATGCAAGCATCTATGGTCTTTGTTCTTCCTAAAAAGTGAGAACTTAGGAGAGCTAACAGATATGGCCAAGCTTACATGAAACACTTATGTTAGAACAAGAGGTAATGGTGGACTTACAGGGATCTGGCAGAGTTTTGGTTTGAAATTAAGCTTGTCACTTTTTAAACCGGGGGCTTTTAAGTTGAGAAAAGGAAATCACATGGTAAACAGTGTTGCAAATTGTGGTTTTTTTGAAACAATCTAGTCTGAGGTTCACGGTACAGTCTCTTGGCTAGCTGAGCTATCACCAACTCTCACACCTGAACAGAAGCCCAGGACTTGTAATGCTATACCAAAATACCCATGGTGGTCTGATTTTCAGTGGATATTAGCTAAAGCTCCCTCAGTCAGCTTTTCAGATCTTTCCTTTCCCTTCTTGTGTCTTCATTATTTTTCCAGCTGTTACAGTTCTTAACAGACTGAACATGTTTTGTAGATGTGATGCCAAAGGCAAATCTTCCTGTGTTATTTAGAACATAGTAGACCATTTTCACGATGTTGAATAAACCTAACAGGGTATAATTCCCTCTTCACTTTGAAGTTGGTTTAAGGCACCTAAATGTTAGATTTGTTTGGTCTTTCCTTCCTTTTTGAGTGTTACATTCATAGTAATTTTGAGCCTGTTCCATCTCTTTTTCTCACTTGCTTCTCACAAACTTCTGTAGAACCAAAAGCAGTGTCAAATATTTTTAAATAGTATTATTTATTGTGTTCAATTATTTTAAATTATAAATTCATATATGAAAGCATATGAAAATTGACTTTAGGTATTCCCTAATTATTATTGGAGATAATATTTCTGTTCTCTAATTATACTGGAGAGGAAGTACTTGTCATCCTCTGTGTTGGGCACATCTCGATTAAAGTCAGAAGAAGGTTACATTTTACTTCAATGCAGGCAGGATCTCATTCATTAATTACCGAAAATTAAATATTTTAAAGTGAACTTTCCCCCAACCATGTAGGATCCCTCAAAAATCTCCAATAAAAGTATATGATAGAATGAGCTCAAAGTACAAAACAAATTGTGGGTACTGGGATTTAGAAGTACAAAATTCTTTCCTCCACCCTAATGCTGCATGGTAATCTAAAATAAAAGAAGAAATTGGACTCTTCCTCTTAGCATGTGGATTTCTACTGAAAAACTATGTAAAATAGTTAGAAAATACATAATCTTGAAAATCTAGAGCAGCTTTCATAATTAGTAATACCTGATTGCCCCAACTTTGGGGCATGAGAGTAATTCTGCAATGGCAATAGTTTCAGGAATTTTTGGTCAGCTGAAGTTCCCAGTAGTACAGTAATGAATCCTCATAGAAGGGATTATTTCATTACGAATGGCTAGATTTAATTCTTTGACTTCTCTGGATTTAAATTTCCACTTGGTGGTAATTTTGTTCAAATATTACCCAATATATTTAATGTAAAGAATTAGTTGAATCTTTGAAACCTGTCGAAAGAAAATAAATATCACTAGCTACAATGTTTTAAACAGTGAATCAAGTCTTTCTAAACTGGAATGAAATAGCGTTGGTTTTTAATTTCTATATATCCACGTGACAAAAATTGCATATTAAACAAGAAGTTGATAGATAATGTGCAATGACCTGTTAGCATTACATAATATGTCTACTATGGCTGATGTTTTAACGAACAATAATAAAATTAATATTATTTTTTCTCATATTGGTGTACTTAAAACCATTTCTGCTACTGATCTTCAATCTTGTACAAATCACAGTTTATCTGGTTAAAAGAATGTAGTCTTTGCAAACTACAGGAAGAAAATTTATGAGACAAATCAGCTTGTCTTTGGCTTCCACAGAAAGCTGCTTACAGTACCTCATGCACAGTGCTGGATATCTGCACTGAAGACACAGCCTGCTTTTGCCAGATAATGCCAAGCTAAAGTAAGTTACAATGCTTATTTATTTTTTATACAATTTCCAGTGTTGTTATTCAAAACACATTTAGAAATATCATTGACCTCATTGTAAGACTTGTGCAATCTGAGAGTAATTTGACCCAGTTGTAAGCTGATTTAGAGACATTTGGTAAGCCTGACAAGCATTGGAAAAGTCGTGATCCCCAAATTCTAGTCTGGTCATGGAACCACTAGTTTTATGCCAGCCAAGGAGCTGCAATAGGAATGAGTGATCCCTCAACTGAAGCTGGCATTTATTGCTGATGATTGTAGTGTTTTAAAGTATTCTGTTCATTAAATTTCCATGAAGTCTTCATGAAAGTCTATTGAAAAATGAACTCATTCTCTAACCTGTTTGCAAAAAATATTCTTTACTCTAGGTTCTACTTGATGATTTCTGTGTTTATGAATATCATCAATATTCTCACATAAGAAAAGTAAAAATAAAGAAGATTTGAGGTTTTCAAGGATTTAGGATGATTATTGAAGGTTCTTACATACATCGATGAAAATAACTTTTTGAATAATTTTGCCAGTAGAGGAACTGAAGACAATTAATGTACTGTCAGCTGCAGTGCACAGAAACTGGTGTGCAGTGGCTAACTCTCAGTATTTTTTGTCATGGAACTCCAAGTCTTTTAAAGTATCAGCAGGTCTGCAACAGCAGCATTTATTCATTTGTATCTCAAAACATGTACTTGTGTAAATTGTATTAGGTACTATGACAAAGGCAAAGTGCCCATGGATCAGATATACAGTCTTCTCTAGCAGAAGGTAAGTTCTTAATTGACCTCACAGATGGAATGGAAGCAGTGGAAGGTCATATTCTAGCCCCACTGTTCTCAGTGCAGCTCTTAGAATCATAGACTCATAGAATGTTGGGGTTTGGAAGGGACCTCTAGAGATCATCTACTCCAACCCCCCTGCCAGAGCAGATCCCCTAGGGCAGGTCACACAGGAACGCATCCAGGTGAGTTTTGAAAGTCTCCAGAGAAGGAGACTCCACAACCTCTCTGGGCAGCCTGTTCCAGTGCTCTGTCACCTGCACAGTAAAGAAGTTTCTTCTCATGTTGAGGTGGAACTTCCTATGTTCTACCTTATACCCATTATTCCTTGTCCTAATACTGGGCACCACTGTGAGGAGTATGGCACCTCCCTCTTGACCCCCAACTCCTCAGGTATTTATATACATTAATAAGGTCCCCTCTCAGCCTTCTCTTTTCAAGACTAAACAGCCCCAGTTCTCTCAGTCTCTCTGCATAGGAGAGATGTTCAAGTCCCTTAATCATCCTCATAGCTCTCTGTTGGAGTGTCTTCAGTAGATTCCTCTCCCTCTTGAACTGGACAGCCTCAAACTGGACACAGTATTCCAGGTGTGGTCTCACCAGGGCAGAGTAGCCTGCTGGTCACACTTTTCCCATTGGCCCTCTTCACCCTGAGGGCACATTGCTGTCCCATGGGCAACTCACTGTCCACTAGGACTCCAAGATCTTTCTCCACGTAGCTGCTTTCCAGCAGGACATCCCCTAATCTGTACTGGTGCCTGGTGTTATTCCTCCCCAGATGCAGGACACTACGCTTGTCCTTATTGAACTTCATGAGGTTCATCTTCACCTAGCTCTCCAGCCTGTCCAGATCTCGTTGGATGGCAGCACAGCCTTCCTGTGTGTCAGCCACCCCTCCCGGTTTTGTATCATCAGCAAACTTGATGAGGGGACACTCTGTTCCCTCATCCAGGTCATTGATGAAGATACTGAACAAAACTGGACCCAGTACTGATCCCTGGGGAACACCACTGGCCACAGGCCTCCAGCTTGACTCTGTGCTGCTGATCTCAACCCTCTGAACTCTGTTGCTGAGCCAGTTACTAATTTGCCTCACAGTCCAATCATCTATCCCACATGTCTTGATTTTTTCTTACGAGGATGT
The DNA here is from genome assembly GCF_000703405.1 of Apaloderma vittatum. Taxonomy (NCBI): domain Eukaryota; kingdom Metazoa; phylum Chordata; class Aves; order Trogoniformes; family Trogonidae; genus Apaloderma; species Apaloderma vittatum. Next base: position 19,326 of record NW_009729571.1, on the reverse strand, counting down.
TATGAGAGACAGTATCAAAAGTCTTACTGAAGTCAAGGTATATGACATCTACTGCTCTCCCTTCATCTGCCCGTTTGGTCACACTATCATACAAGGACATCAGATTAGTCAAGCAGGATTTCCCCTCAGTAAATCCATGTTGACTACTGCTGATAGCCTTCTTTTCTTCCATTTGGTTTGGTATCTCCCATGTTTGCATGTCTCTTGACTCTTACCCATAAACTTTCATCGTCTTCCCCTGGGTAAACCTCTTTCTGGTTTACAGTGGGGTAGGTAAGGATACAGGTGCCATATGTGCAGGATCAACTCACGGGAATATCAGACATTAGGCCTTATTTCTTCACAGTACTTGGGGGCCTAAGGGAGCCATGTTGGTATAATGAGAGCAAACATTCTGGATAATACCGAGATGCTTGAATATCTCCATTCCAGAAGATTTATTTGTTTTTATTAAAGTATATACAGTATGCAATTTAGTTGATAATAGCAGCATTGAGCCCTGAAATTAAGCAGTGCAGTTAAGGGAGGGCCATGAGGCAAAACATTTTTCATGTCTGGAAGTGCAAACTTCAAAACCACCCTTTTCACTTGAAATCTCTTAAATATTGCCATCTAAAGGGAGTTTTATATAACTGAGTAGAATACTGGGTATTTTCAAGACTTATGTGGGAGAATCGCAGTGATTTAAGAATCAGTAACGTTAAGATTGTTGTAGTTCTAGTTATTCTGCAGGAATCACCTTTTTCCCCAGGAAGGCAGCAGTGATCATGATGCACCCTCTAGAAATACATCCAAATGTTTCTCAGTGCATATCACCTGCAACTCTAGGTCTAGAGACTCGTTTTCACAATGTTTTTACTGTCTTCTTGTAATTACATTTCTATTCTGCAGAACACAGAAGATAACTCATAAAGGACTTGTCCTCCAGTCATGCTAACAGCCATTCATACAGCTGCTTTAAAAGGATTTTAACAGGAGATAGTCACTATGATGTCTCACTCAATAAATTGTAATTCTGCAAAATGTACACATAAAAATCTTCAGGCATGTGAGCTCCTTCATTTGAACAGTGCCTATCATTCAACAGTTAAAGAGCTCTGGAACTTTTTAGTCCTTTAAAGTTGGTAGTTATTTCTCCAGTGTTGGTAGTTATGACTTTGAGGGTTTGAAGAGGAACAGAGAGTAAATCTAAATTTTCAAAGTTTATTTCTACACCTTCCTTAATGCTTTCAGATACCAAAATCAGCAAAATATTTGCTCCTGTGTTTTGACTTTGGAATATAGTATTTTTCTCTGATCGCTAAATGTGGCTTTGTTTCCTTACTGTAGGACCGCAGTACATTTGAGGAGTGTAGTGTGACATCTTGGAGAAACAACGGGAAGGAATCTGCTGCCTCCTGCCCACTTCTTCAATGAAGGCGTTCTGAAGCCTGATAAAGTATTTAATTTCAATTTGTGAGTTCCTTCACTTTGGGCGGTTTTTCATGCATCTGTGGGAGGAAACAGACATTTTATGACATAAACATTTCTGAGAGAGGCCACGAAAGTGTACTATTTGTGTATAGTGAGTCTAGACACAACCTGAAATGGGACCTGAATCCCATAAGGTAGCCTGAGGCCATATATTTAAAGGCTATATATGTCAGAAATTTGTGATAATAGGGAGTTGGGATGAAATGATGTGTTACAGTTGCCTCTGATATTCTTTATCAGGTTGGCTTGCAGGGTAACTGTGCTAGTGCTTTAGCTGAGATGACTGTCACAGGAGTACAGCTGTTCTGCTTTGAGGGACAGCTCAGCTGGAGCAGAACAGATGCTTTGAGTTGGAGCAGAGCCTAAGCTGTGAGACCCAGCTGGGTGCTAGCTGGCTCCTTGCTGCTGAAACGTCTTCTCGAAGCCAAGCGTACTGGGAGGTGCAGCACAGAGACACACAAATGTCTTTGAACGAGCTCAACTTGGCTCCAACTTGGAGCATTAGATCTAGTTCAGTGCTAGCCCTTGTAGACCTGCCAACAGAATGTTCAACAGTGACAACCTTGAAGCTCAAAGAGGGAAAAGAACAAAGTGATGGTGGTCCCTGCACCCTTGGAGGGAAAAGAGATGACAAACTATTTTTTTAATACTTTGTTTTTTAGCTTAGACAATGATGTGTTAATGCCCTGAACAGGCTTGAAACAGCACTATGGGCCCCAGTTAGTGTGCTAGGAAATATAAAACAGTAACTCTGCAGCATTGGCTTTGTTCATTAGTCCTGCACATCTTCCCTACATCCTGAACTCCTGAAGGTGCCCAGACAATCTCCTATGTCATCACAATCTTGGCTGGGCTTTGCAAATGAAGATATGGGAAGGGCTCTACCCACACTTGCTACAAGCACGCTGATGGCTAAAAAGGCCGATGTGGGATAGGCAAGTCTGGCTGCAAAAGGCACAGTGGAGTCTCCTTAGGCGGTGTTGGCGAGGCACAGTTCTTTCTGCATTGTCTTTTCTCCTCGAGACTAATTCTACGTGCGTTCTCAAAGGTAAGACACAAAAAGATTATTAAGGAGGCAACAATTCTACAGTAAATGAGGGAAAGGGTATTCTGGTTATATTGATTGAGCATCAGGATAGAAGATAAAGATTTTTATAACTGAAATATCTGAGAACAAACGTGTTTGTTCTTTTTAAGCACAACATATAAGTCTGAGAAAGCAAAGCTGGCTTCTGTGTAGAGGTTGTGTGACAGACCTTTTCTTCTCATGAGTTTAGCCACTGAAATTTAATGTCATTAGACGATTTTTAGACACAGTTATCATTGGGTTTGATTACATTTTTGGAGACTAGAGGAGGTGTAAATAAGGTACTAGGTAAGCACAGAGTTTCTTTCAGGACTTCCAGTTAATCCTAGGATATGTTATAAAAAAAATTCGTTAAGAACCTGTTAGTAATTCCCAGACTATGTCCAATAAGAGAGAACTCTAGGATTTCTCAAAGTTAAAATTTTGCACAGAGAATATGATGAAGTATTGCAAAAAGCATTTGGAATACTATCAAGAACTTTATGACCCAGACTGTACCCAAACTGACCTGAGGAATGGTATAGATAATGAGACCTAGTTCCCTGTAAAGTTCAATTTTCCACCAGTTTAGCTACAGCATCCTCATTATGTCCTGTATTTAAAACCTCCTTTACCCCTTTGTTTTCTGTCTCAGTTCCAAGTGATTTCTTGGGCTTAACCTGTTGAGAACCTTTCCGCAGTTTCAGAAACAGCTGCTGCATATTTCTAGTAACTGTCACACTTCTTGATAAGAAGTTTTTGAGCATCTAAAAAAAGGCTGTCCTGCTCATTCCTTACATGCAAAACCATAGCATATTGCAATTGAAATATTTCTCACCGCTGTCCTCCCATGAAAAACGCTGTGTGTGTAGCAGATAGGCTATCAAGGAAAATTAGTCAGATTGGGAATTCTGTCTACTTTGGTTGAGACTGGGCAAAATATTGTTTTGAGTGGCAGATGATGTATAAAATTTGATTTCGTCTGTGGTTTAAGGAAAAATAAATCCCATTAGTCCATCAGTTCCAGGCTAGGCTCATAAAAACATCTAAGGACTTTCATTTCTTCTGCAGTGAATTACATATTTATGTTCAAATCTGTTGGACATTAAGAGAAAAAAAAAGCAGAATGATTTGTCAGGAATGTCAGTTTCTGTTCAAGACAGCTTCGTTGCAGTGGTTATAGTTCTATTACCCCTCTGCATGCCAAGTCCATCAGAAAAGCTTGAAAAAATAATCAAACACACATTTAAAAAAGATTATTCTTTGTTTGAATTAACCTCCACATTTCTTTAAATAGCAAAGCCTACGTTAGGGCTTTTCTAAATTTCTGATCATGCTTATGTTAGATTTAAATAGGCTACATACAATAGCTTTTTATTTTTGTTAAGTGCTATCAGACCAGTCAGAGCCAGACAATATAATTAGCATTTCTTATTCCCTGGACAGTCCCAGTAAGGCTGTTACTAACTTTGATAACATCATGGAGAATGACTTAGATACATTGGTAGATAATTTTCCATTGCAATTAGGTCCATCATTTCTAGCATAAAATAAGGCAGATAATTAATGCCTCCTCTTTTATTTAAAATATTTAAAGCTCATTAACTCTTTCAGACACTTCTACAGAAATGACAAAACGAAGCTGAAGTCTAAAACTCTAATTACTGTACATCAATGATAAAAAGATATATCTTTTCCCAAGATGCTAAAGTAAGCTTTAAGAGGAAGCTTACATGATGGCACAAGACAGGAAATTTAGACTAAGAGTCTTGCAGAGAACAGTGCGAAATCAAGACATAAGGCAACATCCTATAACAAAGGGGCTTTGGCTAAGAATACAGAGGGGTTGCTTCCTTGAGTTAGTTGTAGGTGCAGTAGTGCTTGTCATGGAAAGCTTTGCTCTTTCAGACAGTCATCTCTTTCATGGCATTAACAGTTTTGCATCTGCCAAAGCTCATCCATATGGTGAGATTCAAGCACATAAGGATGGCATTCATACAAGATAGCACGTGAATCTTGTCCTCAGCTAGCTTCTGGAACATGTGAGCAATGGGATGTGTGGTTTTAGATAAAAAACCCTACCTTTTCCGGGGAGTTAGATTTCCAAATCTCAACTATTTGGCTCATTATACACAGACAACTTCCTGGAAAAGTCTAATCCCTTTATTTCAAAAATTCAGGCTCATATTCTGGGATTCGGGAAAGCTGATTTTCAGTGCTTTCCTCTCACAGAGAGAACTGAAAACTAAGCTTTGTGCCTATGTCTATAGTGTCCCCTGAAGTGCTAAATTACCTAGACTAGGATTTTAGTGAACTAGCTCAAGTGTTGAATGTGGTCCCCTTGGTAAGTAAGTTAAGACCCATGTGTGGAAATTCTGCTCAAGGTGGTGAGCAAAGGTTAGATACTGATGTCAGAGCCATTAGGGACTTGTAAATATATCAACGGGCAGATAAGGCAAAACCAAATTACTTGGATTCCAAGAGCAATGGCTGTTCCTGAAAATACAACCTTGCACAATTGTGGTAGGAAGACAGGGTTGAAAAAAGCAGCCTGAGATTGTAGGACAAGAGGTTGTCACTCAGAAACCACCAGAGTGAGGAGAAGTTATAATAAAACTGTTCTGTCAGACCCTGAAAATAGGCATTTTTATCTGCAGCTACAAATGAAGTTGTTGTTCTTTCCAGAAATGTTGCTGAAAACTCCTAGAGAAATGTGGGAACTTGCTAGAAGATGAGAAAACACACGTTTTGTCTTGTTTCTTTCTTTGTCACCGTTGCCTTGATTCTCAGTGAACACAGCTGTCTACAGTGAAATCACTCATGCATCCATTGATAGCTTTGTAGGTGACATCTTTCTGATTAAACTGCTTTGAACAATAATGACCAAATAACATTCCTCACAAAGAGAAAAATAACTCCATCTAGCCTTTATGGTTGCTATATTTTCTTTTTTTTTGCACCACTTCCCTTTCTTTCTTGTCTGGAAGCCTGTTTTTTTTCTTACAGAGTAGAGCCAGCTCTTGTGGATCTGAAGTGCCATACTTTACAAAGGCATGTATTTTAGCTTAGCTTAAAGTTCTGAGAGGTTTTTTGTTGATTAGAGGAACAAATCAGTCAGAGATGGCAAAGAATGCCTTCATGCATTATTGTAAATGATTTATGCACCCCAGGTTTTCATTGCAGGTTAAAAATTCATACGAACATTAGATTTTAAAATTTAAGTATCTGAACCAGCAGAAGCACTTCTTCAGGGTGATAATCAGGCAGATATATAGCACCATACACAGCAAGGGAGACTTGGGACAGGTGTCCAGATCATCAGATGTGTTATGTAGCCAACTCTCATCAAAGAGCCTAAATTTGGTCCTTGGATAAACACCTTGGTCTTTCCCTTTAATTGTCCAAAGACAGAATATGTCAGTAATACACGTTCACTCTCAGACATCCTGATTTTGCTTAACTTAAGCTATATTTCTTTAGGCAGGTTTGGATTGGTAGCCAGCAACAACTTATTCAACGAGAAGGCACTACTCAATGTGAGTTGCGACAGTGAAATCTGACCCTGTGTTTGCTCTTTGCTACCTTTTGGGTTTTGGGAGAGGTGTGGAGCAGTATCATATCATATAATAGAATGGCCTAGGCTGGAAGGGACCTCAGAGATCATCTAGTCCAACCTCCCTGTCATGAGCAGGGACGCCACCTCTCGACTAGACCAGGCAACACATGGGGACTGAGCGGGAATCAAACCCGCAGCCTTGGTATTGGTCATTGTTGTCAGCGCCATGCTCAAACCACTGAGCTAACCGGCCCCCAAGTAACCCCCCAATAGCCTTGCCCTTAATCATCTCTTTTAGTCAAATCACATGGCTTTGCTGCTCTGTATTCCTCTTACTCAGCTATAGTCATCTGAACATTAAGGATATGCTCCAGTTTAGTTTGTTTAATTACCCTTTCAGTAGACAGTATGAGGCACTCCTGGAAGGCAGGTCATCCCACCTTTTTTAGAATGGGGAAAACTGCCTTGTGGAACTGTTTGTCTGTCTCTCTGGTATCCATGTGGAAGTCTGGACCATTGGGTAGAGAAGTACGCCTGGTTAGACAGGCAGCTTTATTTATCAAGTTAACAAAGATCAATCCATCAGGGATATCTTTTTTTTTTTAAATTAAGAAATGAAATAAAGATCTATAGGGTCCTACTTTTGTATAACAAAATATTTGCAAATACATTGCTAAGGCAAGTCTACTAGTGTTATCTTAAATTCATAACAAATTAAAAGTATTGACAACTTTTACCAAGATGGCAAATCAAATATATTTGGGTGTGGGCTTATGGGATTTAATTTGCTAAAATCACTTCTTTGAAACTTCTGGAATGAGAGGGCTAATAAACTGAAGTGCTTCAATGTTGCCAAAAGGAACAGCTCTTTAAACATTAGGCTTGAGAATTTGTGCAAGCTGGAAAAAAACTCAAAGGGTTATATTAGTCTTCATTGTATTTAAATTTGAAATTCTAGGGATGGAGAGCCTTCTGTTATAGAGGCATTATACTTTTTAAAGAATTGAGATAAAGGAAAATGAAAATAAATACAAGTAAAGCCTTCTTACATAAGAGATAGAAAGCAGTAAGTGATAAAAGTATAATGTAAATGTTTATATTTCAAATACTGTCTGCCAGACTTTGTATAAAATATCAAATATTCAAAGACATTTAAACTAATTGCTTACCTGCTTCCAGATGGTAAAGATTTGCTCCTTGTAGAAGTGAGCATAATCATCACAAGTATGCATAAGTAGAAGGGAATGCATGCAGTTCTGTAACATAGTTTTATAGCTGATGGCTTGTCCTTGACTATATTCTGGCTTGAGGCATGTCCTGCTAAGAAGGGATGGCTTCCATAAGAAGAACCTGCAGGTAGATGTAAGTATCAGATATTTCACCTTAGTTCTGAGAGAAGGTGCTCTAGTTGTCACAAGAATGGCAGTTCTCCTCCTCTTGGTTGATGAGCTTGTGCTTTTTTGATGTTGTCTTCCTCTCCATGGAGAGGAAGATAACTCTCCTTGTCCTCTGACGGGAAGCTCAGCTAGATGTGAGCACTAGGACATACACTCCCTTTGTGGAAGTGTAAGTAATCAGTGAAGCAGCACAACAGCAGTGTATTACTGATCAAATTGGGATAAAACTTACCATCAGCAAGAATCACAGAAAATTTGCTAGCTGTGGCTTCCTTCATGAAGATGTTATGAAGGCTGCAATGTTGATTAGAAAGGGCCTCTACTAGGGTGAAAATCTTGTCCGTATCTCTCCTTATCTTTCAATGTGCCAACCTTGGACTGAGAATGTCTACTTTCTCGAGATCAGGGATCTCATATCAGGGTAATGGTCACTAAGCATGGAGACTGTTGCATGAAGAACATGCCTTCCACTGTCCAAGAAGTGGTTTGTATATCAGACCATTAATTTTTCTCTGAGCAAAGCAAATTCTTTCAGAACTTGCCGTCTCTCCTATGGAAAGTAAACATTGCTGAAATATCATTTACTCTGCAGAGCCCTGAAAGTCCTTGGCAGTAAACCAGAAATAGAACCAAACTTCTGGGGCTTGGAGGTATAATGCAGGAACCCATTTCCTTTTCCCTGTGTACAGTCACCTCAAAAATGTATGCAGCCTTCATTAGGACTAGCTGATCAGTCATTTTTGATCTACACATGTACATAACACAATGTACAGGTTGCACCTACCTTAGGGTGATTCTTTGATTTTGAGAACTGTGTGTCCTGAATGCACACCAGCATGAGTTCTGAAAGGGTTTGTTCACATGATCTTCCTCCACAAGAGAACCAGTTCCTTGCAAGATGCCTGAATAAAGTCACCCATGCTCATGGAAATGTTTTAGAGACTTTAGGCTATGCTTGAAAGGTGTGACACATCATCCCTTCCTGCCATAGTGCTAAATTCAGTTGCTGTGTCCGGGAGTAGTGAGTCTTTTGGCCTAGACTGTCCACTAAACTTATTTCCAGTCTCAGATGTGGGGTTGAGGTACAAGGACAGAGCTAAATAGACAAGGCAGAATTGTGTGACTGCTGACTGATGCTATAGCCCTCATACTACTCATATGCTTGAAAAGTGATTCACATGCTTAGATGATGAATATGGATTGAGAGTCTGTTTAGAACAGCAAAATACAGCAAAATGAACAAGTGAGACACCTCTACAAAGCAAAAATATTTCATTTGTAAAAAAAGAGAAACTAGGCAAAATATCATGACTCTTGGAGAAGAAGACTGAAAATTTCTGATGAATATTTGTTTCTGTTATTATGATAAAAATGCTATAAAGCAAACCGTGATGTAATACACGTGAACTACTAATGCTGCGGTAGATGGCTAAGCCCCCAACAAATTACATGCTTCTACAAATACGAAAAATTAATCTATATCTAGATTACAGAAGACAGAGACCATATCTGTATCTAGATTATCTAGAAGACAAAGACTTCAAGGAGAATAATACCTCTGCAATCCAGGAAGAACTGGTCAGCAACCTGATGCACTATGTAGACGTACATAAGGACGTCTGGAGGGGACTGGCTGAAATCAAGAGATCCAAGAGAGCTGCTGGAGGTGCTCACCAAGCTACTTCCTATCATTTTTTTCAGCAGTCCTGACTGACCAAGGAGGTCCCAGCAGATTGGAAATCAGCCAGTTTGACACCCATCTACAGGAAGGGCTGGAAGGAGGACTGGGAAACTACAGGCCTGTCAGTTTGATTTTAGTGCCAGGGAAGCTAATAGAACAGATAATCTTGAGTTCTATGCAGCACATGCAGGACAACCAGACAATCAGACCCAGTCAGCATGGATTTATGAAAGGCAGGTCCTGTTTGACCAACCTGATCTCCTTCTACAACAAGGTCACCCATTTAGTGGATGAGGGAGAGGCTGTGGATGTTGTCTATCTGGACTTTACTAAAGCCTTGACAAGGTTTCCCACAACATTCTCCTGGAGAAACTGGCTGCTTATGGCTTGGATGGGCATCTGCTTTGTTGGGTAAGAAACTGGCTGGACATCTGGGCCTGAAGAGTGGTGGTAAATGAAGTTAAATCCAGCTGGTGGCTGGTCACAAGCGGTTTTCCCCAGGGCTCAGTACCGAGGCCAGTTCTATTTAACAGCTTTATCATCAGTGAGCTGAGTGAGGGGATCGAGTGCACCTTTAGTAAGTTTGCAGACAACGCCAGGCTGGATAGAAATGTTGATCTGCTTGACGGTAGGGAGGGTCTGCTGAGGGATCTAGACAGGCTAGATTGATGGGCCAAGACCAATTGTATGAGTTTCACTAAGTCCAAATGCCACGTTCTGCACTTTTACTGCAACAACACTCAGTAGCGCTACGAGTTTGAGGAGGGGTGGCTGGAAAGCTGCCAAGCAGAGAGGGACCTGGGGGTGTGAGCCAGCAGTATGGCCAGGTGGCCAGGAAAGCCAATGGCATCCTGGTCGTTGTCAGGAATAGTACAGCCAGTAGGACCAGGGAAGTGATTTTACCCTGTACTTGGCACTGATGAGGCTCCATCTCAAGTACTGTGTTCAGTTTTGGACCCCTCACTATAAGAAGGAGATTGAGGCACTACATTCTGTCCAGAGAAGGTCAATGAAGCTGGTGAAGGGTCTAGAGCATGTCTTATGGGGAGCAGCTGAGAGAACTGGGGTTGTTTAGTCTGGAGAAGAGAAGACTGAGGGGAGATCTTATTACTCTGAATATACACATCAATACCATTTGTGATGATCTTGGGGATCCCATCAGGCCTCCACAAAAAGCTGCAGAAGAGCATAGGTCTTGTACAGTTCCTGCATTCTATTTTCCAGCCCTGTGGGGATATTTCAAGTGCATAGGACTCTCTCTCTCTATAGCCCTCTAAACTGAGATATCTTCGTCTGTGAGGAAATGCATGTAACTGAGTTTATATAACTAAACATAGCTGTGGGTTTCATGAGTGATACGCGATCATAATGCTATACAAGCATTTTGTATCTGTAGATAATAGGAGAGTAGAGTGGGAACATTTTTCTGGCCACACTGTTCTTTTGGAACAGACCTAATCCACCTCCATTTCTTCCTCCTGGTTTTCAACTAACTCGTTGCTTTCCATGAGTGAGCAGCTTTCGGAGCTTGTAATCTCTTTTTAAGGCCATTAGCAATTGACTCAGTGGCATCCACTGGATCTAGAAAGAAAAATCTATTTTATGGCATGTCTTACACAGCTTTTGT
>NW_009729571.1:0-8495 GCF_000703405.1 Apaloderma vittatum | reverse complement strand
ATTCGTGAGGAAAAGCCATATCAGAGCAGCCACTGCCCATGATAGCAGGGTGTAGGATTCTTCTCAGGTAAACAGGACCGAGGTCTAAATCTGGCAAGGATTAAAAAAGAGGAGGGTGCTTGGGCTCAACCACTGTGCTCTAATTTTCCAAACTGTTTAGCTATTAGCATGCTTCCTGCAATATTTGGCAGAATGCCAGTTAGGATTTTGCTGGACAATTCCTGAATTTGTCTCAGAGGACAGCACAGGCTGGGGATTTTTCCTAAAAGGCAGTTCCCTGCTCCCCGTCCCATGCAGTATCTTGTCCAAGGAGTTGGAATGCTGCGTGATTCATTGGTTTGAATGTAGCATGACATACCTAAGTCCTCTAACTTCTTCCTTTCCTGGTACACATCAGACATTTCCCTTCAGATCTTCATTGAATCAGTCTCTTTTTAAATACAAATGAGCCAAAGAAGCCCTTTCTGTGTTTCACTGGGTTGAATATGCAGGACATTTTTTCTCTACTTAGGATAGAAATCCAGGACCCAATAATTTACTTCATTCCTATCCAGAGCACAGCCTAGAGGTGTTTTCACACACCTGCACATCTGCAGTTCTGTGGGCTGGGCAGGAGGTTCAAGGCAGGAGAAATAAGGATTTAGGAGAATAGATTTTGTGTAGAACATGATATACAGTCTGTTCTTCTACCATCCAAAGCCAAATTTTTGAGGCTTTCTGATCTCTTAATCAGGCATGTATCACAGCATTGACTGGAGACTCTCTCTTGTGAACAACATATCATTTGAAGTTAGAGATGGCCTTTGAGAAAGATCTTTTAGGTGTGCTCTCCAGAACATCACATCATTGTTCTTCAACACTCATTTCAATTTCCACTTGCTCATAGGATGGTGCAGAAAGTAGATTCTGGAGTGAAGTGGTCAAGGGAGAAGTTTTAGGTGAGGTGATATACATGGATGGAGATTTGTCCATCCCATCTTATTCCCCTGCTGGAGGACCCACATAAAAAAATAGGAGATTTTCCCAGATCTTAAGAAGCACCTATTTAATTTTAGGTTGATTGCTATGATGGTGAGAAAGAGGCATGTTTTTAACTAAGTCTCTTGTTCCAGACCGAGAGTGCTCTGCAGGTCTTCAACACATGCTCTTTGCTTGGATTTATTTTTAGTAAGGTTCTCTTCTTTTTTGTTCACTTTATTTCCAAATATCTTTTAATAAAATTAAATTGAACTTGCAAAGAAGGGAGAGAAAATCAGTTTATATTTGCAAGCACATGATGAGACGTATGTTTGATGAAGCATAAGATAGTTCACCCTGTTACTTTAACTTCAAAGTGGGCAAAGTTAAAGGCATGGAAAAAAGGTCTAGGAATATAAGAGATCTATGAGCCATCTCTAAGAACTGCCTCAGAAAAAACCTCCCTTCTATCAATCCCTTTTTGAATACAGAGAAGCAGAAGAAACACTTCAAGCATTTCACTGGGATAAGTATGCAGGAAGAATACCATGGGAATAAGTTTAGAACTATTAAGAACTCAGACTCCTTGATGTTAACAGCTTTTCTTGCCAAGACAGACCTTTTGTTCTGTACTTTAGATAGAAATCCATGCTATACACATATGCAGCTAACACAAGGCTCTTTTCCTAGCTCCGATGCAGTTTGGACAGGAGGATCTAACTGGAGTGTGTTGCATGCATTTTCTGCTCCTTGGCAATCAGAAGGAATTAAATTAGACTAACCTCTCCATCACCCCGTTCCACTACTATGCAATGGGTTGATGGATGAAAAAACAGAGTCCAATGCATTGAGTCGAGTTGAGCACTTTAGTTTATTTGGTCCTGACAGTTATAGGATCTGGGTATGTATGGGAAGAATAGGGGCCTCAGGGACTAAGAAGAAAAGACTCTACAGCCTCAGAGAAAATATGGTGGATTTTTTACCTCTAAGGGCTCTGGGCACCAGGACTCTAACATATTCACCAATACTGCTGATAGATAGTTCATTAGAGAAACACCAGCATTTAAGGCCCAGCATATTCTGATGGCATATGAAGAAAAATATGAAAATGATGCACATGGCTTTCTTGTAATGGATCTTGGTCCACTGTGGTTGTGTCATCTTTCAATAATATCCACGGTGTAGCTGCATGTGGCCACTGCCAGCATGACACGTATGCACTGCCTTTTAGTGGTGCATGATCCATTACATGGAGGGACTGATGAGATGCTTGCTTATTACATTTCTGTCTTTCCTGTACACCAGATACTACAATCAAAAACATTTGTTGATGGTTCTATTTTTTTTTACAGTGTTTCAGTCTTTCTCAGTATACTAAAATCACATGGAAACTGGGCCACACACACCTATTTCCAAACTGTGTGTATCATGGTCTGCACAGAACATGAAATTAATAGCAGTCATGGTATCTTTCAAGCTCAGTAACTTAGGCATCAGAAGACCCAGCTGTATTTTTTTCAAATTCTAACTAGATTTGTAAGCATCTGCCGTTTCAGGAACACAATTTCACTTTTGCCAGAATAAGCATTAGGAATACTAATGCAGGTCAGGTATTTTACTGTTGATATGAGCAATAGCATATGTAACTCATAGTTTGAATCTGAAATGAATAATGAGTAGCTGCCATTGTATAAGACTTTCTGAACAAAACAGAAGACAAAAAGGAAATCCAAGGAAAAGGTTCCTGAAAAGACAAAAGGAGAGAATGTTACAGCTGAGTTTCTTTTCTTGCTTTAGGTGTGACACTGAGGTGGGAGAGTGACTGTGGAGGTGAGTGGGGCCTCAAATAGAGGATTGGAAAGCCTGCAAAACCTGACGAGAACAAAGAAGCCCTGAATCTCTGCATGAACACTTTTGAGCCAAAGAAGCTGAGTCTGAATGAAGCATACTACCTCCAGTTTCCCACATCTCCTGGGATAGCTGGTCAGAAGACTGGTAAGGCCCTGTTAACAGAGTGTGTGGATTCACATTTGCCACCATATGTAGACAAATCTTTTCTCTGAACAACATGCACCGTGCTGTTCTAGTCTGTTTTAAGCTGTTTGTAAGTTGAATGGATAAAGCAGTCTGGGACGGGGATTAGTGCCTAGAAAGCTAAGTTGAGCTCTGTTTTTTTCATGGACTTACATGTGTTTTGGGAAAAAGAATTTGATCTGCTGTGACACAATGATTGTTAATTACTTAAAAGTGGAAGCAAAGGTTATGCTTTCCAAAGAGAAGTAGGAGCATTACAGGCTTGCAGCTTTCTTGACCCTTTGTTTATTGTACAAGTGCACTACTCACTCTGTTTGCCCTCTTTTACCTTTACTTATCTCCCAAGCTAGATTTTGGTTCATTCTAGAGACATTCAAGGATATGCATTTTTTTTTATATGCTTCATTTCATACCAAAATGTCAAAACACTGTAGGAAAGTAACCTTTATTCTTAGTCACGGAAACAAAATGCATATACTTGAAAGTCTGTCCTTGTGAAACGTCGGCAGCACTTTTGCAGAAGCAAGAAATGTAAGTACCGAGTGCTTTGTCCTGCAAAGAGACTGCCATTGAATAGTAATTAGTCCCTGTAAGGTAAATAAATTCAACTTTCCTTCCCTGCATGCAAAACAGGGTCTTATGACTCCAGGATGCTGGGTTGCAGCTCAGAGTCCAGCAATGTTCCACCCTAACATCTCTAGTGCATGCATGTCAGCAGTCATGAAACCCTTGTGTTCCTCTGTCTCCAGCATAGATAGGCATGAAATTATGTCATGTTGTTTCTGTTATTGGCATTGTTATTTTGTTGCTCTATCTCTTTGCTACCACAGCTGCTTCTGCTGCTGAAAACTGACATTAGAAAACAAGGGAGAGTAAGGTTGATTTCAAAATAAAACTCAACAAAGCAAGTGTATAAAAAATCCCACAGAGTTTTCAGTCTGGCTCATAGAGACAGCATGCTCTCTGTATTCATCCATCTTCCAAAATTTTTGCTTGAATATTTTTTATTTAGATCAAAGCTAAAATATGTAAGAGGTACAATGTACTACTGTACAGATTTTACCCATCCTTATAGTCACTTGGCACATTTTCAGCTGATATAATTGATGTATTTAATCCATCTCTGGGTTTGGGGTTTGGAGTTGTTTCTCCCGGAGAATAGTCAGTGGCTAGAATATTCAGTTGAGTGAGATAGGCCATAGTTTAAATAGGAGTGGCAGAACTAACATTTTAAGGAGCCCTGCATTTTTATGTGTATTTCTTGGATCTACTATTGTATTTCATAATTATTTTTCAGTCAAACGTTCTGCAGCATCACTACAGTTGTAGCTCACTTCGGTCTCTGATACAAGAAAGGAATTTCACTCTCTCTTGCAAAAAATACATTGAAATCACAAATATTCATACTAGTGAGGTGAACGTGGGTTGTCCTGTAAAGCTTGGTTATGATACTTAAGTATTAAATAATAGTGCTTAGCACTTATGCAACTTAATGCCTTATAATCTTCAAAGCACTTTACGAATCTTAACTAGTTAATCCCCATAGCAGCTCTGTGTGGTAGGTTATGAAGGCCACACATTAAAAATCTTCCACAACATGAGCTTGCCTGCATAATAAGCCTATGTGAAACTGCACAGTTATTTACCCAAAGTCATGAGTGTTTAATTTTACTGGACTGTAACATGCCTTACTTTCAATAAATTAGTTCTGCTTTCTTATCCCATTCAAAGTAAATCTGTTATACCCTGCAGCATGGCTCAGCACACAGTATTATCACATTTTTGGTGCTATTTTTATTATTAAAACTCCTGGAAGCAAATAAGAAGTAGACAATCTGAATTTTATTTTAAAAATCATGTTTTAATTGCCAATGATTGCAAAGAAATTGTATGAGGAGGGGTCAGAAAGTCTCTAAAGACTGGAGCACTCACAAGAGTAACTACCATTTTTAGCCACCTTTTTTTGAAACTGTGAGTTTTGTGCCACTGAGATTGACTGTAAAACCAAATATACTCAATTTCACTAGGGAACTTAAGTCTTCAGAGACCCCACTTTTGTTTAGGAAATAGTATGCTTTTCTAGCTCAAATTGTCTGCCTCTTCATGTTCCCATGAAGTGGAAATACTGCTTTTAGTCCACTGTAATAATGCTAACTTACCAATAGTGTTACAAACATGGCTGGTTCCAGTTCTGATTAGTTGTGCTGCAAAACTTTTTAAAACAACAATATGGTTTGAAGGTAATTCTATGCGAAGACCAAATTCACTAGCCAAAGATGTAAGTTATTAGCTCATTATTACGTGTCAAGAATCTTCCTAGAAAATAATCCTCTGAAAAGTGTTTGTTCTATGTAATACCTAACATAGAAAGAAAAGAAAAAAACACCTCTGACTGGTGAGGTCTTCTTCCAAGAGAAGCAGACAGAACATAGATTTTTTCAGAAATTAAAAGAAAATCATCAATTTTTCAGATTGTCTAGTGAGACAGTGCAGCATTATTTATCATAGAATCATAGTATGACTGAGGCTGGAAGGACCTTAGAGATCATTTAATCCAACCTCCCTGTCACAGGCAGGGATGCCTCTCAACTAGATCAGGCAACAAATACAGTATGATCATTCCCCTCCAAGACATCAGGTAGCTTTAATGCCTTTCCTTCACTTTCACTTGCATATGTCTCTCTCTGGGAAACTTGTAATTTGAGAGCTGATCCTTTGTAAGAAGAAAGCTCTACGATATCATGAAGACTGACCTCAGATCCTTATTTCCCGTCTGCTTCAACCTGGAAACTTTAGTGTCTTTGTTTTTCACTCTTTTTCTTCCTGTCTTTGTTTTCCTTTTGCCTTTCAATTTTTGTCACCTTTGGAGAAAAATCACAAATAACCTTTGAAGGAATAATTAGCAGTTTCTAACTCTGTGGTAAAAACCTTTGCCTGATTCACTACTAAAGTTGTTATCTAAGAGTAGGAGTTTCAGATGGACAGGGGAAAGATTGATTTCCACATAATGGATGATAAGGAATGAGCAAAAATGAGACCCTAGAAAGTAAAGGAATAAATGGATGGAAACACAGAAAGAGACGTAATTAGCTACGCTCACATGCTTGCCGCTACATAATTTCTAATGTTCTGAATGCAACCTGGTGTTCTGCAGACAAGTTCATAATTAAGTACAGGTTTGCAATGCACATACGCAAGAGTTGTGAATTAAGGCTTCATGGGTATCTTTCTGGCTTTCCCAACCTTCAGTCATTTAATTTAGTGAACTAAATTCTTTTTAACACAGAAAAAAATTATTTTGATGAGGTCTTTTAATTGTTTAGGGAGAAGGGGTTGTTAAGGACTGCAATTTATTATGTAATTGTAGATGCACAGTACTTCAAAGGAAAAAGTATTCTATTCTCATTCTACCTATATTTGTATACCATCCTGAGACCTTAATACCTGTGCTGGTTTTTGTTTTGTTTTGTTTTGTTTTCCTAAAGTGCATTAAGCTACATGACTAACATCTATTTCAAACGCATCAGAAGCAGGAATTCTGCCAGAGAATCTATAGGACTGGTAGATTAACCACGTGGATTTTTCAGAGTCTACATCAGAATCTTTTTCTAAGAAGGATAAATTTGAGGCAGTTGTTGCAAACCAAAGAGCTTTCAGAACAAGTCAGTAATTATGCCAATAAATAACATGGACCAGATGGTATTCACGCCTGAGGAATTTTTAGGAAACTCAGGTATGAAGCTACTGCAGGTGCTGAACTACAAACTGTTACGTGAAAACTTTTGCTGAAATCAGCTTGGTACCTGAAGGCAGAATGAAACAAATACAATGGCATCTTATAAAAAAAAGTTATCTGAGAGAATCTGGGAATGGCTGACCCTAATTTGTCTGCACCAGTCAATTTAGCTGACACTGCATTACAGAAATAGATGAGCAGACATATATAGAAGTATGGAACAACAGGGACAAGTCAACACGTTCAGGACAGTCATGTTTTGTAATCAGTCAAAGCTCTTTGAAGAAGTTAAGAAGGTTCATTATGATTTAGCCAACAGCCCTGACTGTTGAGTACCTTGATAATGAAGACTAAGAGCTTCATCGTGACTCCATGACTTTGGTATATTTAATAGAATATTAGGCTTATATATCTTCAGTGTAGTTTTTCTCAGCTTGTTCTTATAACCTTCTGTCCTGGTTTGAGAGCACTAGAATAAAAGTTCTCTGAGGCTGCCCAGACCATGTGGCAATCACAATGAGGAAGAGGGGATGGATCAGGTGACCCAAATAGACCAATCATGGTGTTCCTTCCCATGGTGCTCTGTATATAAGGGCCCCAAAGAAAAGCCCTGGGGGCTTTAGTGCCTGCTGTGCTGGGAGGATTGCTGTTGGCTCATCATTCTCTCTCCCTGTGCTGCTGGTGTTCCTGCTTCCTGTTGCCAAACTGTGGAGGAGCACCATTCAATAGAACAAGTTGTCTTCTCCCACTAGGTGGAAACAGCACAGCTCCTTTTCTGGTCTTTTGGACCATCACTGGGACTCTGGGTGTGGATGCTCCCATCTGCTGCCGAGTCCATTCTGGGACTTTTTTCTGGTTTGGGACCTAGTTGTTATGTGGAAGGCGTGGGTCCCGTATTAACGTATTCTCCTGTATCTTCGGTCTTATCTGCATACTTGTTTGTATTTCTATATAGTTTGACAACTTTATTGTTGTTGTTAGTATTGTTGTCTTTTTCATTAAACTCCAAGTCTTTTTTCTACCTCGAAGTCTCTCTCCCTGTTTCCCCTGTTATCCTTCCCTGAGAGGGTGGGATGGGGGCATCACAGAAAGCATCTGTCCAAGTTTAGTGGCTGTCCTAGCCTTAAATTTTGACATCTTTTCATGTCAAATCCCATTGAATGGTTACAGTAAAAGGAAGGCATCTTCCTATACCATTTTGGCAGATTTGAAAATCCTATCTATATAGAGTTACATTCCCACTGTTTCTCCATAATCCTGTTTCCAGGTACCTTCGAAGTTGATTTGAGCAAAAGGCTACATATAGCACTAAACAGTTCAGTAGCTTCAGTACTTTGTGCGATGCTGTGCTGAGTTCCCTGCCTGTCCTACTGGCTCGGATTGTTTCATTGCATTCTTCTCTATCTGTAATCTCATATACATAATTTACAAGGTCTTGGGACAGGGATATTTCTTTAGCTCGTGTTTATAGCACTAATAGTATCAGGGTCCTGGTACCTGGCTGTGGACCTGTGTACCTGTCTAACAAACACCTGTAAATATGCAAAATTATAACAATCTGCCGTTTTTAGACTGCTTTAATAGGAATCGCTGCTGGACTGAGGGGAAAAAACAATTATTTACACTCAACACTCTCGGGACGGGAAGCCTTGCAGGCAGGACCTCTCCACGAAGGTTAGCGTGGAGCTCAACCTTTAAAACGAGCGAGGTCTAATCCTCCTTCGCCGCTTTTACCACCGGCTCGATTTAAGAGGGAGCTTCGAGGACC
>NW_009729570.1:0-952 GCF_000703405.1 Apaloderma vittatum | reverse complement strand
CATTTCCTGCCCCCCCCAAAAAAGCTTTTCTTCCACCACTGAAAATCGCCGTTAGCAGCAGAGAACCTGTCGGAGAGGTGGGGGAGATATCTCTATCATCTATAACTGTATCTCTATCATCTATCTCTATAACTGTATCTCTATCATCTGTCTCTATCTATATCATCTATAACTATATCTCTATCTCTATATCATCTATATCTCTATCTATATAATCTATAACTATATCTCTATCACCTATAACTATATCTCTATCATCTATATCTATATCTCTATCATCTATCTCTATATCTCTATATCATCTATATCTATATCATCTATATATAGATATACATGATCTAGTTATAGATAGAGATATAGATTATATAGTTATAGAGATAGATGATATAGATAGTTACAGATATAGATGATATATAGTTATAGATGATAGAGATATACATGATCTAGTTATAGATAATTTATATCTATATCATCTATATAATCTATATCTGTATCTATAAGTAGCCCGTGTATATCTCTAACTATATATCACCTATATCTATACCTATCTCATCTATACCTATATCATTCATCTATCTATCCATCTCTATATAATATATCTATATATCCACCTCTAAATAATACATAAATATGAATTATTTGTACATACTTAAATAAATAAGGGTGTTCGGGAAGGACGAATACGCGTTGAAGTCCAAAGCTGTTGCTTCCACAGCTGGATTTAACGGGGACGAGGCATTTGACCCAACGCGTAAGCGAGGGAGCCCACGGCTCTCGTCGGCATGGGGGTCTCTGCCTCCCATCCCTCACACTGCCTGTCCTTGTGTCCCACAGCCATGGCCAGGCTCCTGGTCACCTGCTGCCTGGTGGCCCTGCTCCTCAGCGCCTGGACCGACGTCGCCTTCTCCAAGAAGGGCAAAGGCAAACCCGGCGGAGGCAATTGGGGCACCGG